>NW_019524921.1:73196-94577 GCF_002814215.2 Seriola lalandi dorsalis
AGAGGGGGAATGACATGCAGCGAGGGGCCGTCCGATGCGGGACTCGAACCGGGGCCGACTGCAGCGAGGACTGTAGCCTCTACACATGGGGCGCCTGACTACTTATGCCTGACTAAACTATGACATTTTAATAACTTTTTATGACTTTATATGATGTTTCTTAACTTTTTATGCCTAACTATACTATGTCTTTTCTCTGACTTTTTATGCCTGACTATAATATGACGTTTTTTGACTTCTTATGCCTTAGTATACCATTTCATTTATATTTTACTTTTTCTGCCTTACTACAGCATGACTTTTTATGCCTTCTTCCGTTCCTGTTCTCCTTGTATACAGCAGACTTTAAACACAAGTCTGAGTTTTCCCACAGACAAAAATACACAGCTTTTGTGGCGCGTAACGGACAGGAAGAGGAGAACAGGGATCTGACGATGGCCTTCAGTGAATAGATTGACAAGAACTGCCTCCTTATGAACACCTCCAAGACCAAGGAGATGGTCATCTACTTTTGGAGGTCTAGGCCCTTCAGCCAGTCAGCTTTCGAGTGAAGGACTTTGAGGTGGTGCACACTTATAAATACCTAGGTGTGCACCTGGACAGTAACACAGATGCCATCTACCTGAAGGGGCGGAGCCGGCTCTTTTTCCTCAGGAGGCTCAGGTCCTTTGACGTCTGCAGTGAAATGCTGCACGTTTTATCAGTCAGTGGTGACCAGTGTAACTCTTTCATGCTGCAGTCTGCGGGGCGGCAGCATGTCAGACACAAACACAAAGAGACTGGACAAGCTGGTCCAAAAGGCCGGGTCGGTGCTGCAGGAGTCTGGACTCACTCAGGACTGTTGTGAAGGGAGGCATCCAATGTAAGATGGAGGCCATCTTGGACAATAACCGTCCTCTCCACAACATCCTGGCAGGACAGAGAAGCAGCTGCAGCTGCAGCAAACGTCTCATCTCACTGCAGAACAGAGAGGTTCAGGAGATCCTTTGATCCCACTGCCATCAGGCTACACAACACCTCAGCCAGAGGAAGTGGACTAATGTAATTATTATTGTTTATTTATTATTAACTGTTTTTATTATTGTCATCAACAATGAGCTAATGGACACATGGATTTCCCCTAAGGGATAAATAAAGTATCTATCTCAAGTCAGTTTGACTCAAACTGAAAAGCTTTTGTCAGTTTTCATTAAGTGCTGTATCGACTGTGCTGATGTCTTTTACTGAAAATAGCCTTTTCTTGCACTGTAACCCTTTATGGCCATAAAGCTGTTTATCAATCACATACTTGTTTTAGACCGTTACTGTTATAGACAAATGGGCAGAAAGACACAGAAACCAGATACATAGAACAAGAAATATTTAATTCATAATTCAAGTCATAACAGGCCTTCAAACTGAGAAGTTTTACAAACAACCCAGACCCTGAATCCTCCAGAAACCAGAGTCAAACATGATCAGATGGACCAGAGAGTAAAAACCGACAACGCAAACAAACCAGAAATTAATCACACACGTTGAAAAGAGTCGAGCTCTCGCTGTGTGTATGTGTGTGTGTGCATGTGTGTGTGTCGGGTTGTGATGATAAAATATTAAAAAGATAAAAACAGAGATTCTTCACTTCATGTTGCTCCGTCTGTCGTCCAGTTTGGTTTGATCTTCGTCCTTGTCTTCGCTCTACAGTTCGTAAAAACGCTCAATAACCTGTGTGCTGTGAAGCCAACCCCATGCGTGTGTGTGTGTGTGTGTGTGTGTGTGTGTGTGTGTGTGTGTGTGTGTGTGAAGAATGCTAACGGAGAGAAAAGGAATGATGTGTGTGTGTTCAGTCCCATTGGTCACACTGAAAACAAAGAGTAAAGAGTGTGTGTGGTGCAGTGAGAGTGTGTGTCGTCCTTCTCACTGTGAGTCGGGATGAGCTGAGCCCAGAAAATCGCTGCAACAAACAAACAAACAAACAAACAAGTTCAGGGTCCAAACAAAAACACGATATTGAAACTTCTGGTGTAGAATGAATTCATTTCAGTGGGTGTAGTCGTGGGCGTGAAGTGAAGTGAATCCATATTTATTTGTTGCATTAAATTTAATTGTTAAAACGACCAATGGAAACCATTCTGACAGTACCGTGAGTATAAACTAGGGTTGAACAGATGGCCGAGTCTGGGATCTATGATCATCCATCCAACATTGGTTGCTTAAAAGTCAAGATGATATTTGACTTGTTTTTTAATATTTTATTGTGTCAGTTAATGTTAATGAAACATTCAACATTTCTCGTTCTTTAAATATTGACACAAACGTTTTAATCTGATGTTTTTTTTCTACTCACAGAAAAATCAACAGGGTGAGTGACAGTATAGTTCATGTGTATCATGTGCATCTCCATACCACATATACATTTACATCTATACTATCAAGTACCCATATGCAAATAACTATAAATAAATGTTTTCCCATTAATGTTGTAATTTATTATTAACTGAAGTATTAAATTCAGATTAAATTTGATTTGCCTGCCACAGTTTAACGTATATAACTGCATGTAATCGTATACAAATATACACATATATAAACACACACATCTATCTCTGTACATATATACTGTGTATGTATATACACACACACACACACATATATACATATATATATATATATGTGTATATGTATATATGTGTGTGTGTGTGTGTGTGTGTGTGTGTGTGTGTGTATATATATATATATATATACACACACACACACACATATATACATATACATATATAAACATAAAAATTGTATGTGTCATCTTACTGTCATCACTCAGGTTACCTATGAGAGGGAGGGAGGGAGGGAGACAGACAGAGGAGATACCTGAGGATGTTTGGCAGCTCTGGGCTCCTGTAGATGAACTTATGCTTGTAGGCCAGAGACGATGAGAAGGGAACGAACTGAACCTTGTGACCACTGAGGCTCTTTGACTGGGAGGCCATGTTGTAGAGCTGATGGAGGAGGAAGATGAGGTAGAGGAGGAGGGGGTTTGGTTCAATTGTTTTCTGTTCACACAGTGTCGGGTAAAATAAAAGCATCAAGAACATGTTTATTAAATGGTTGTTGTTTATACCTTCTTGCCCAGATGAAAGGGAACCACACCGTCGTCTTCAGCGTGGAGAATCAACACAGGACAGGAGATGTGATTCACACTGAGGAGACACAATTCACAGTCAGACACAGTGATGGTGATGATGATGGTGATGATGATGGTGATGATGATGGTGATGATGATGGTGTTGGAGGTTGATGATGGTGATGATGATGGTGATGATGATGGTGATGATGATGGTGTTAGTGATGGTGTTGTGATGGTGATGATGATGGTGTTGATGATGGTGTTAGTGATGGTGATGATGATGGTGATGATGATGGTGATGATGATGGTGTTAGTGATGGTGATGATGATGGTGATGATGATGGTGATGATGATGGTGTTAGTGATGGTGATGATGATGGTGATGATGATGGTGATGATGATGGTGTTAGTGATGGTGATGATGATGGTGTTGATGATGGTGTTAGTGATGGTGATGATGATGGTGATGATGATGGTGTTTGTGATAGTGTTAGTGATGGTGTTAGTGATGGTGATGATGATGGTGATGATGATGGTGTTTGTGATAGTGATGGTACATGTGTGACATCAAAGATCAATAAACAGTAGAGTTTATAAAAAGGGAAGAAACTAATCAATACAACTGATTTCATTTTAATGAACTAAAACTTTATTATTTATCATCATGTGTTTTTTAGCAGCTGATAGACGTGTTGCTGTTTCTAGTATCTGGGAGGGAAACACCTGCAGGGTCAAAGGTCACCAGCTGTAATACGAAAATAAACATTCCTGGGATCAGTCTGTTGTGGACTTTGTCTGAGTCTGCTAATCAGCTGTTGGTCCAGAACCAGTTCACTAAGATTTTAACCCTCAGACTTTATCTGGACCTGGACCAGAACCTGCAGCAGCTCAGACTAAGTTGAGAGTTTCAGGTTCCTGCAACTTCAAAAAAGGTTCTGACTTTCAACGAGTTCATAAGTTCTTCAAAAAGCTCCTGACCAAAAACATTTCAAGAGCTCCTGAACGTTTGCTGAACTTCTAAAAAAAGTTTCTTAACTTGAAAAACAAAGAAAAAAGTTTCTGAGTTCCTAAAAAAGTTGGAATTTCAAAAACTTCTTTCAAATGTCTTGATCCTGATTAAACTCTAACAGAGAAGATCCTGAGAACTGAATTAAACTTAAGTGTCTGAGCTTCGGACAAAAGTTCATGGGGAGAGAAAGATTGGTGCCCAGTGGCTCAGCTGGTAGAGCACGAACCAGTCAGGCTGAGTCCTGACCTCAGTGGCCGTGGGTTCGAGTCCAACCCGTGGCCCTTTGCTGCATGTCCTCCCCTCCCCCTCCCCAACCTTCCTGTCGCTCTCTCACTGCCTCTATCCCAATAAAAAACGACCTGTGAGTCTGAATCTGAGTCTGGAAGTTAAAACTTCTGCTCTGCTTTTCAAGCTGTTGATTCTGCTGCTGTTCATCAGTTTCTGGAAAGAGAACTGAGGCAGTCGAGCTTGTGATGCTTGTGTCAAAGGTCAAAGGTCTAATGTCACAGCTGCTGAGGCTGAAGGTCACCTACTTTTCGTCGCTGGCGAAGCGGATGTTGTTGGCTGTGATGGCGTCCAGGAAGAACCAATCAAAGCCGGGCAGGTATCTGTACACCTGAGAAACATACACACATCAAATACACACCTCACCCTGTCCGCTGTGTGTGTGTGTGTGTGTGTGTGTGTGTGTGTGTTACCATGGAGAAGGGGTGGCTCTTGGCCTCCTCTCTGATGTTGGTGAATGGAGACTCTAAGATCAGAGCGTCAGGAGGACTTCCTGAAAACACAAGGATCAATATGAGTCCAGTCATTTAATATTCAATGTGTAATGTTTAATATTTAATATTAATTCTTCAACTGAAAACTGATCAACAGGAGGATTTAAGTGAATCTTTAATCTTTTAGACTGAGTCTCAGATAAACAAAGAACTGAGAATCAAAATTTAAAAACCTTGAAATGTGAAAATGAATGATGGTACATTAACACTGTCCAGGTGAAGTGGAACACCTGTTGTACTGATGTGGATGAGGCTAACAGGAGAAGCTAAACAGCTAAGCTAATCAATTAGCTAACAGGGAAAGCAGCTGGAAGAGTGTGTGTGTGTGTGTGTGTGTGTGTGTGTGTCACACCTCTGTCACACAGTCGTCTGACCAGGTTTGTGGCAACTCTGCAAAACAAGAGACAAACAATCAGATTGAATCACTGAGCTTATGTGCAGGTGTGTGTGTGTGTGTGTGTGTGTGTGTGTGTGTGTGTGTGTGCGTGTTACCCTGTCCCCAGAGAGTGTCCCCAGATATAAAGTGGCTTTTTATCCAGACGCTCTTTCAGCCAATCATAGATGAAGAGAGCATCTGATGTCATCCCCCCCTCCGATGGAGAGCCATCCGAATCCCCCCAGCCTGCGCGCACACACACACACACACACACACACACACACACACACACACACACACACACACACACACACACGTGTCAGCTGTTAGTGTTAAAGCAGCAGGTGTGTTTCTTCATGTGTGGACGAGTCAGTCTCTCACCTCTGTAATCAAAGGTGACTACATGGTAGCCTAATGAACTGAGGACCTGAAGGAAGACAGGCAGACAGAAGGTCAGTCATGTGACCTCTGGTGGTGATCAGCATGAATGTGTGTGTATGTGTGTTCACCTTGTACAGCTGGACTCTGTGGTCTCCTCCTCTGCACAAACACAACAACAAAAAGGTCAAAGGTCATACATGACAATATGGGACTGACGCAGATGTTTGTGTGTGTGTGTGTGGGTGGGAGGGGTCACCTAGTCCCTGCGTTTCCATGGAGATAGAGGATGACGGGGTGGGTGGAGCTAAACGTGGAGTCATACCATTCGCCTTCTTTCCCCTGAGCTTCTCTCCACATCTGAGCAGGAACTGTGTGCCTGCAACACACATACACTTCCTGCTTTACAGGCTCCGCCCACCTGAACCTGTCATAGGCTTGTTTGTTTGTGTGTGTGTGTGTGTGTGTGTGTGTGTGTCTTACCAGACTCCGACCTTGAGTCCAGCTTCAGGCTCCAGGTAGAGGTTGTGTGTGTGGTTCAGTCCCTGGTCCAGAGGTTGTTTCAGGTCAATGAAGTACGGCATCCTCACTGAATGGGGAGGGGTCAGAGGTCAGAGGTCACTGACAGGTAACATGACGACTGCTGCTAACTGACACACTTCTTCTGTTACACCTGCTGTCAATCTCTCTGTGAGTCCCCGCTCTATCAGGTGTCAGAAACAGAAACCTGCTGACCTCTGGATCTAAATGAGAACCAGATCCAAAACGCTCAGAACCAGGAACCTGTTGAAACAAACTGAATTATGGTTCTGCTCCTCAGCTCCTTCAGGGACAAACGTGGAACCACAAACAACATGTCGTAGGTGGGTTAAGGTTTAAAGTGAGTGTTGAGTTCAGTCGTTTTAAGATTACACTTTACAATCTCTGTATCAGTGTGTCCAAAGTAAAGCAGGGAGGCAGCTGAAGGAGGGAAACCTTTGTCACACTCACCGAAGTTTAGGAAGACGAGTTTGGCCTGGATGGATGGACAGAGTTTGATGATGAAGGGGATGGAGACGTAGACGACGAGCAGCCACAGCAGGATCCTCTTCAGCTTCCCCACCACACCCAACCTGAGGACACAACACAGTCCACATCAGACTGGACTTACTCCTGTCCTTCTGTCTCTGTGTTTGGAAGCTGATCATTTTTATCAAATAATCTCAATTATCGTCTAGTGCAGTGGTTCCCAATCTGTGGGTTGGGGCCCACTGGTGGGCCGCGAAGCTCTTACAACTGGGCCGACAAATCATTTGCAAAACAGTATAATTGTGGTGAAAAGATTTAATCATACAAAAATTAAAACATTAAAAGCCAACGACAAGAGCAGACAAACATGGTGTTCCTGTTTCCTCTCGGTCTCATTCAAATGAATTATTGGGCCTCCGTGTTGTTACGGGCTCCGACTATGACACCAACATTTCAGACTGAACATCAACAACACACAGTCATCATTCATAAAACATGATCATTATGTTTTAATATAAGAGGAGTTTCACAACATCCAGGTGAACCTGAGCCTGGTCCATCCATTTATATCCAGATCCAGTTCCCAGACCTGGATCTGTCAGTTCCCAGACCTGGATCTGTCAGTTCCCAGACCTGGATCTGGACTGTGTAGAAACAGGAACCATCAGGAATCATCAGAGGAAATGATCAAGTTCAAACAGCTGCAACCTCTTTAATCTTTAATCTCCAGATTCGATTTCTCACTTTCTGCTGCAACACTCAGTTTATTTTAGTCCCGACAGGTTCAAGCTCTCTGTGTGTGTGTGTGTGTGTGTGTGTGTGTGTGTGTGTGTGTGTGTGTGTGTGTGTGTGTGTGTAAGCTGAGCTCTGATAACACTGCTGCTGTTACAGGATCCAGGTCTGAGGACTTGAATTATTCATGTGAACAGACTCTGCATCTTCAGAGTGAAACTTCTCCATGTTAGAGACCAGTAATCTGATTAAAACAACGTCTTCAACCTGATTACATCATTAAAAATGGTCTTACACCTGAATCCTCATCATGTTAGTTTAATTGCAACAATTTAAAAAAGACCAAATTATTAATTAATCAATCCTAAAACTTCCTGGGACCTGAAGGTTTTACTGGGACCTGAAGGTTTTACTGGGACCTGAAGGTTTTACTGGGACCTGAAGGTTTTACTGGGACCTGAAGGTTTTACTGGGACCTGAAGGTTTTACTGGGACCTGAAGGTTTTACTGGGACCTGAAGGTTTTACTGGGACCTGAAGGTTTTACTGGGACCTGAAGGTTTTACTGGGACCCAAGGGACCTGGGTGATAAACTGCTGTGTCAGATACAGAGTGTGTTCAGGGCTCAGATCAGGTTTCTAGATGTTTCTGAGATGATTGGAAATAATTTAATGATGTTTGTGTGTAAAATAAGATTCAGTTCAGAATCAATTACAAGTCCTGGTTTTTGTGTTGATGCTGACATGGACTAGTAAAGGACATGTAGAGGACTAGTAAAGGACTAGTAAAGGACATGTAGAGGACTAGTAAAGAACATGTAGAGGACATGTAGAGGACATGTAGAAGACTAGTAAAGGACTAGTAAAGGACATGTAGAGGACTAGTAAAGGACATGTAGAGGACTAGTAAAGGACATGTAGAGGACTAGTAAAGGACATGTAGAGGACATGTAGAGGACTAGTAAAGGACAAGTAGAGGACTAGTAAAGAACATGTAGAGGACATGTAGAGGACTAGTAAAGGACATGTAGAGGACTAGTAAAGGACATGTAGAGGACTAGTAAAGAACATGTAGAGGACATGTAGAGGACTAGTAAAGGACATGTAGAGGACTAGTAAAGAACATGTAGAGGACAT
This sequence comes from Seriola lalandi dorsalis, assembly GCF_002814215.2. NCBI lineage: Eukaryota > Metazoa > Chordata > Actinopteri > Carangiformes > Carangidae > Seriola > Seriola lalandi. The sequence continues at coordinate 81,717 of NW_019524921.1, forward strand.
GTAGAGGACATGTAGAGGACTAGTAAAGGACTAGTAAAGGACATGTAGAGGACTAGTAAAGGACATGTAGAGGACTAGTAAAGGACATGTAGAGGACATGTAGAGGACAGATCCAACACGTCCACCTCCTCCATCAGATCAACTGTTCTCAGTTCTGATGTTTGTCCATGAAGAAGAAGAAACTGTTTTTTATCAAAATCAGTGTTTCAGATCTGATCCTTCATTAAATCCCTGCACCACAGTGTGTGTGTGTGTGTGTGTGTGTGTGCACGTGCGTTTCGTGCATGTGTGTGTGGTCAGTATAACGTGTGTGTCCAGCAGCAGCTGGCACAGAGCCTGCAGTATTATTAGCTGGTGTGGAGCTGCATGCTGCAACCTCAAGGTCACACAGAGGTGAGCCCACCGCAGAGAGGGGGGAGGTGTGTGTGTGTGTGTGTGTGTGTGTGTGTGGGGGGGGGGGGTAAGGCTGCAGGACGTACTAAACCCCGTCAGTCACCAGAGACAGAACTGGCAGTGGAGGACTGAGGTGTGTGGAGGAGGACCTGGACTACAGGCTACTGCTAATCATTATTTTAATTATCAATTATTTTATTGATTATTTTTTCAATTCACTGATTGGTTTACAAGATGGCGGTTTGCTGAGTCTGAGGAGATGTTTCAAACCTCTTGACTCACAAAAACCAAAGAGATTCTGTTTAAAGCAGCTAATTGTAAGTTGTTGCTAATGCTACATAGCTAGCATTAGCATTAGCATCCATTTAATCACCAGACTAGAAGAAACGCTGTAAACTTCATCTCTTTATTCACCAACATCTGTCTCCAGAGGTGGAAAACAACACTCTTATTTTGCTTCTATTTCTACTTCTCTTCTTCTACTGCAGTTAGCATGCTAGAAGCTAGCTGGAGCCTGGTCGGACTGTTAGCACGTAGTCTCCAGTCTGACCTGCAGACGTAGCTGCTCAGAGAACGTGTTATAACCTCTATATAATAAACACAACAGTGGCTGAAGCTCTTGGTGAGACTGCACAGTAAACAGTTGCTAATGCTAACGTTAGCTACGTAGAAATAGTAAAACTTAGAAACAGCTCCTTTAATATGTTGGAAGAGTAAAACAATATAAACACATGTACAAAACTGGAACCAGTGAAGTTCTGCTTTAAAAAAACATTAATGAAAATAGTTCAGATTAGTTTTCTGTCGGTTGTAGCAGCTGCTGGATCCTGATCCTGAACCAGAGAACCTGTTTAACGATACGATGACTACGATCAAAGATCCTCTCTACAGAAGACATCACATTACAGGCAGCACCAATGGGTGTTGTCCCCCTCAGCCCCGCCCTCAAGCGAAGGCAACTGACATGAAATGTGACTGTAGCTAATATTAAAATTTATCCCTGTCTAGACTTACCTCTCTGCATCCTTTGGGAAAGAAAAGACGGATCTGTTTTTCTTGTTATTACAGCACAAAGCTCAGACTGATGGATTACTTGTCCCTGCCAAAACAATACAACAATAGACGAGACAACATGGACAAATTTGGGCCTTTTTGCCGCTGTTTCTATCTGCTAACGACATCTGATCAGCCCAGTACAAAGTCATGTCAATTTAAGAGGCTAATAATCTGTTTTAGCAGTTGTTAAGCAAAGAAACAAGTTTTATTTAAGTTTTAAAGTTTAATCCATGGTTTATTATATAAGTAAGTCAATCCAAAAATAACCAAGAGTATGGCACTGAGACAGAGGCAGGTCTCCAATAAAGTACATTTTGATGTCAGAATGTGGCTTTTGAAAACTGGGTCCAATATTTACTTTGGTGACTATGAAGCCAAAGAATCTGTGATAATCTGTGATGTCGTTCACTTCGCCCATCGGAATGAAAACACTCCTTCTGGTCTCCTAAAGGGGCGTGGAGGTGGAGAAACCCACGTCACACAGATACAGGAAATAAACGGAAATCTGACGTCTCAGTTTCTCTACTGTCTCTGCTACGATGCTGATGAGACAGGAAGTAGAGCAGAGACACATCTGATGTATTTGATCTAATTTATTAATTTGAATGTTTTTAGCTCTGACGGTTATTATTCCACTGTGGTTCAGACGTTCATGTTCTCCTCAGGATAAACCCTAATAACTGATCATCCTCTGACGTTTCCTCTAGCACCACCATAAAGTCACATTTGAATTAGTCTGACACTTTGGTTTATGATCAAACACCTGCAGAACTACTGATGTTCCCATCATCCTCAGCTGGACTCATGTGTTTACTGCTAAATAGCTAATGTTAGCGTGCTAACACTCATCGCAGTTTCTGCTCAGTTTGTATTTGAAATACTCGTCTCTTAATGTCCCACCTAGTGCAGGTTTAACCTGATCTTAGATTCAGATACATGAAGATTCAAACAGCGTCACTCTGTGCCAGATTATTGATCAGAGATTATTGATTGATTATTGTCATGCAGCAGAGTCTCATCCTTTAGTCTGAGGAGGAATGATGAGCTCAGTAAGATTTTGAGAGCTGAGACCAGGTCTATACAACACCACACACTCAGGATGACTGTGCATCCTCCACACACACACACACACACACACACACACACACACACACACACACACACACACACACACACACACACACAGCAACAACAACTCTGACACATTCAGCAACAAACACTCCTTTGTTTACATGAACACAAGTAATCAGGTTACAGGACATCTGTTTATATTATATTTTATATTACAGGCTCAAGATCCTGATCTGAAATGATGATAAAAACATCTCAGATAGAAGATACAGGTGTAGATTTAATGAGGAAAATACCTTGTTAACATTTTTCTGAATCTTCACGTTTAGTTTATAATGTGAAACCAACATGATATAAAACACAAACTTCACTGACACACTGTACATTAATATATTTACATTAGGATTGTGTTAATGTCAAGCATCAACTCTGAAGAACCAGAAGCTGCAGTTCCTCTAACGGCCACTAGAGTCTGGCTCCAACAGTGAGTCAGTCCCCATAGACTCCCATGTTAAACTGTCCAACTTTACAGCAGAAATCAACATGTTTACAGCCTGGTACAGAAACTGTTTTGGTCTCTAGAGCTGATTTCCTCCTTCATGACACCTGTTCATATAACTCACCTGTTTATATAACTCACCTGTTTACATTTTATTAAGGACTACAGTTATAGAGGATTGAGGGCGTGGCCTCTTTGAGTGGCAGGTGGGTGAGCGTATGCTTGCCACAACTTGCTCCACTCTCGCCCGCCTCTTTGACCATATTTTAATTAGCTGGTAGTGAGGGGGCGGGGTCAGACACTGCCAATATGGCAACAGTGGAGCAGCTCACTCTGAGCTTCAGAAACCTGTGGGTGATGTCACAACGGCCATCTTTGTTTACAGTCTGTGCTTCATGTGTGTGAATCTATTTTAATTTTTTTAACTAACACTTTCCTGACTTTGTTGTATTTTCACTGTATGATAAAAATAAAGTATTTTTATTTCTATTTCTATCTATTTGAATTCTTCTTTGTTGGTAATAATGTGGATTTTAAATTAAATCATCTTTTCATTGTTCAGTCAGAAAAAGTACATGTTTATAAAAAGCCTGTATAGCTGTTCTGAACACACACTGTAAATCAGACTGAAAGCTGGTCGTCATAGAAACGGGGGTAAAACCATCAGGATAATTATCATCTCAACGGTGGGTACCTGAGCAGTCAGTCCTCTGCCCTGGAAAACCCCCCCCCAACACACACACACACACACACACACACACACACACACACACACGATGAGGAAGTGATGAGTAAGTAAACAGGAAGACAGACTCAGCATCAGCTCTGAGGTGACAGCAGCTCTGACACAGAAGCAGGAGCCATGTTTTTATTTATCATTATTTATGATGTGACACATGGATCTGAATCCAGCTGCTGCCTCAGTATCAGTGAGGATCAGAACATCTGGATCCCTGTCTGGTGTTTAAAATCAAACCATCAACTTACTGATTCCAAACTAATCAGAGTTTAGATCCATAAAAAACTGATCTGATTTATTTCAGGATTCAAGCCTGAGCTGAACATCCTGTGACCTTCAAATTAAAAGCTTTCTTGTCAAGTGCTCTAACAAACATGTAGAGTGTGTCATTTTATTCGGCTAGGTTCAGTGGAGTAACTGACACACACTCATAAAGCATTTACAGAAATACAACACTTTCAATAACTGAAACTATATTTATCAAATGATATGAAATAAGTGAAACACAAGGTTTTGACTTGATTCAACTCTTTCATTTTTCTCTCCGTCATCTCACCTCATAGACAAACCAAAGACAGAGCAGAGTCACGTCACATGAGCACCTCCTACACAGGTGAGTGTCAGGTGATCACATCATCCATCAACCATATTCTACCTAAGGCCAGTTTCCTTGAATTAATATTAATATTTCATAAATCAAATGAACATAATTCATAATCAAACTTACACATTTTTCTAATTCAACTTCAAACTCTTCACATGGCTCCAACAGACAGTTTCCTCCCTCATTAATGGTTTTAAATCACTAACATGAACACATCACTTTTCACACACAGTCCAAAGTCTGTTTCGATCTTTCTTCTTCTCTGTCCCCATCAGACGGCGACTGTGACAGATTCAGACCCGGAGCTCCGAGGTTAAAGATCAACAGTCGAGTCTGAATTTCCCCAAAATCGACTTTCTGCCGTCAGAACGAGTGAGATCCATGACGGCAGCTCAGATACAGAAACTCAGACCTCCTTTATCTGCAGCAGCTCATGTCTGCCACAACAACACAATACTACAGATACACTGTCAGGGGTCAGAGGTCAGGAGACAGAGTCAGGAGGGTGAGTGGGTTTAAAAACTCTGGGGGTCACCTGAGGTCATGTGAGGTCTGAGACGCTGACTCAGTCAAGCAGAGACTTCTTCTTTCAGTTTGAGAGAAGTGATGACGCTCAGGGATCAAACCCGTGACCTGAGCCTCACACACACGTCAGCACAGTGATGTCACTTCCTGTCTGACTGAACAGAGCCAAGATCCAGAGCTAAACTCTGGTTCTGGACCCTCCTCCTCGGTGTCAGTCATCTGTTGCCATGGTGATGATCTGATTTAAAGCAGGTCAAAGACCAACTTCGCTCTGACTGATCTGCTCTTCTCCTCCTCTGTTTCATGTTGTTGTTCTCTCTGGTATATCTGGTTCTGGTCGAGTCGCCACACCTGATGTTAGAACTCCACCTCTCACTGTGTAATGATGGAGTCACGTGTGTGTTTGCTGACGACTGTGAGGATCACACAACCGACGAAACAAATGCACCTCCTCCTCCTCAGAGGAGTGAGTGTCTGTCTGACAGGTTAGCTCTGAGGCTAACGTTAGCATCACTCTGCACTGATGAAGTTACCTCAACACTATCTGTGCATCCTCACCTGTCCCACCTGAGCAGCAGAGTGGGGGGAGAGAGCAACACACTCAGTCCGTTAGCAGGTTAGTGTTTGTGTGTGTGTGTGTGTGTGTGTGTGTGTGTGTGTTCAGGTGGACTTCCTGTGTGTAATCTGAGAGACGCTCTAATAAGGATTAGACTGACGAAGTTCACCTGACAGGACGCAGCAGATTATTTAGAGGTGAACTGACACTAAACTACGGCAAGTAATGTGGGTCAAAGCCGATACTGATGGTTAAACTGTTAACTTCCTGCTGATCAGCTGACCTCTGACCTTCATGGACTCTGAGGTCACCACCATCTGAACTGTCAGAAAGTGGTATCAAAGCAACAGAGAAAAATAAAAAAGATTCTGTTTAAACCTGAGAAACGACACATTTTCCTTAGAAAACAACTACAACAATGAATCAGTTTATCACAATAGCTGGTAGCTGATTCATTTTCTGTTGATCGACTAATCGATCGATCGTTGCAGATCAGCTGATCAGGGAACAAACTTCTGTCTGTTTCGGCTTTCATCCAAACTACAGCTGCAGTTTTCTTTCCAGAACTACAGTGAAGAAGGAATAAAGCTGCCCAGACACCGCAGGGTTAATGATCCTCTTCATTATCAATTATCAATATTTTCTCAATCAGTACATTCATTGCTTGGTCTTTAAAATAGTGGAAAACAGAGAAAATGCTGATAAATGAACAACCCTGACCCTAACCTTCTGATACAAAAAAAATAACCGAAGCAATTAATTCATTATCAAAAGTTCCCGATTCATTTTTAGTTGAGCAACTAATTGATTGATTGATTGATTAATCATTTCAGTTTTACAGGATTAAAGTGAGTTTTCTCTGATCATCTCAGTCAGGTTGAGGAGTCAGAATCTCCCTGATCAATCTTCATTGATATCAGATCAATAACTGATGATTTGACAGATAAAAATATACAAAGAAAAGAAAAGTGAATTGAATGAGTTTGGTCATTGTCAGTCAGTCAGAGGTCAGAGGTCAGAGGTCTCAGGGTCAAACACAACTGAAGACTGTTCAAACTCATCTGCAACTTCCAGTCTGACCAGCCGCTCAGTCTCAATGAAACCAGTCAGACCAGCTCACTGGAGTCAGATCAATTGATCAGACTGGTCTGATCTGGTGTTTGAAGTCGGCTCCTTTTCTGTATCTTTAAAAAAATCTCAGTGAAACCTTATTAATAAATAAACAAATAAAGTTTCTGATGACAATCTTGTCTATCAGGTTGTTTTGGAGAAAATATTAAAAATGTTTTTTTTTTTAAATTCATATTAAATTATATCCAATATCAAGGTAAAGACTCTATAAATGCAATTATATTATTTCTTCCATTTTATTTATTCCTTTGCGGATGTTATTTATTTAGTAATGTTATTATATACTGTATGTGTCAGACATTCAATTCATTTTTCAATGTCTTGATTTATTATTTCATTTATTTCATTTTCACGTTATTATTTTTACTGTGTTTGATTCTTAACTCAGTTTCTTCAGTTTGTTTGGTAAATGGTAAATTATTTTTATTGATTATTTTTAAAGGATAAATCTTGAATAAGAACCAGCAGTAAACACACATCAGAACTAAGTTTAAGGTGTTGTTCACTGTGTTTGTGAATAATCTGAATTTCTTTTCTTCCAGTACAGAAACTCTTCAAACTATTTGACTCAACATCAGCTGATTATTTAGATTTTTGTTTAAACTGCAGTAACATGATGTTTTATGATGTTTCCATCAGTTTGTTGTTGTGTCATGTGAATAAAAACAATCAGTCCAGGTGCTATCACACCTGCCCCGGGTCCCGTTCTTACCTCCTGAACGGTTTCCCCATGCTCCGCTCCTCTGCCGGGCCCTGCCGGTCGTCGGCTGCGAGCCCCGCTGCTCCCCTGCCGGGACGCTGCTTCAGGTCCGGGTCGCTGTCCAGCAGAGTGCCGGTGGTCCCGCTGTCAGGCTCCGCAGTCACCGAGTTATTCCGTTTTCGCATCCCTGGAAACGTTGAAGGAAACAAGTGTAAACGACAGAAAACCGAGCGAATGACGAGCCGTCACTGCGGGCCTGTCAGCGGGGAGGAGGCCGTTATCCTGCCGGGAGACGGCGCGGTGAGAGCCGGTGAGGAAGGAGCGAAGTCCCGGCTGTGCCTCCAGCTGCTCGGCGCTCCGCACTGAGACCCGCAGAGAGCAGCTGATCCGCACCGAGCTGCCGTAGCCAATCACAGGGCAGGAGCACAGCCGCGTGGTCTCACTGTGCTGCGTCCACGGTCTCTGGGGAGCGTCGGAGCAACGACAACCAAAACAAAACCGGTTTATGTAAATTTAAAAAAACTGAGCTGGTGCATGATGCCTTCAAATGCTCCTCGAAAGATTAGTCCAACAAAAGAAAGGTTTAAAAACAGACTGTGGGCTCTCACAGAATCTGATGTGTGTTGGTGAGCAGCTGCAGATATTTAACACTGTGATATATAAGAAGTGGCAGAAAAATTAAACTGCCAGCAATCCTGATAAATCATATGAATTTCTAACAGTGAGAACACCAATGTGACATTCTGACCTTCTCCCAATTTATATTTACTTTTATGTTCTAGTTAAAGTCAGCGGTTGAAAATAACAAGTACATTTACTACAGTATTTCCATTTTCTGTTACTTTATACTTGAACTTCACTGCAAATACTTTACTTTTTACTGCACTATATTTATCTGACAGCTGCAGGTACAAGTTACATTTTACATTAAGATTTTACAAAATTAAAAAATATGAAATCTCATAATAGATACAACACATTGTTCAACACTAAACCAATGGTTTCCATCGTTTTTTGCTTGTAACTTACTTAAAGAATAATTTGAATGAAAGATTCTTACTCATACTTTACTCTACTATAACAACATAACTATTTGAGGCTCAAACAATTAAATTTATTCAATATTTTCACAAAAATAAAAGGTAAAGAAATCACTGAATCAGATCTTTGTTTCTTCTTCTTTCCTCTCCCATGAATCATCTGACGACCTCTCAGATTTAACTGGTGACCCTTTGGAGGGGCGCGACCCCTACGTAGGAACCACTGGACTCAACTATCTAAACTATACATGTATAATATAATTGTATAATATATTTTATCACTCTTACTACGACTGAGTATTTCTACTGTGTAGTGCTGATACTTTTACTTCAGTAAATAAGCTCATTACTTCTTAAACCACTATTAGATTAAATAGGACTGTAATTTATGATTACTTACATTATTGATTTTTTTTATTAATTAATCATTTCATGTATGCAACATAAAAAAATGCCTATCATGGTTTCACAGAGCCAAACGTGCTGCATTCAATGTCTTGTTTTGTTTGATCCAAAGCCTAAAAATATCTAGTCTATGATGATATAAAACAAAAATAGGAAGAATATCTGGCGTTTTTTCACTACCTTTGCTTGGAAATGACGATTAATTGATTATCAAAATAGGTGTCGATTACTTTTCTGTCAATGATGAACCGACTAATGGTTTCAGCTCTAGACTTAAACCAGTTCTGCCAGTGAAATCAAAACGGAAACGTTCCAGATGTAAAACAAAAACAATTACCATTTCAATCCTGAAAAGAACCAAGTTTTCTTGGAGAAGTTGTTTTTTCCTTTGGATATTGAACGCAGCAGTAAATGGAGCAACAAAGTTAGCAGCGAAGCTAATCGGCTTCACCGAGAATCGACGTGACCGAACTATAACACCCACTTTTCCTAACAGTTTTATAACAACACGCAGACCCGGTAACGGAGCCCGTTTCCGCCTCTGGTGGCTCTTTGCCGCCACTGGACCAGTCTGACAGGTTTATTTGTAGCCGGTGTTGCTAAACGGAAATGCCACCGCGGGTTAAAAACGTTGATCTTCCGGTGATAAACAGCTGATTAACCTTCATAATTATCAATATAAATAAAACACACACCCTCACCTTTCAGTCTGCGGGGATACAGCGGCTTCACAACATAACTTTGGTAAATTTAACTGTTAAAACTTGTTTAGCAGCGACGGCTCGTTTCGCTGATTTTGTCCTAAACCGGCTTCCGGTGTGATACGTCATCTAGTCACATGATCACAACACGGCGCTCCGGTGGTTTAGCCGCGAAACGGAACCGTCCTCCTCCTCCTCCGTACGAGTCCAGGGTTTTATGGCAGCATAAAGATTTAATTCATTAATTTCTGCTCCGTGTGTTTGTGGTTTCCCGCCCCAGGATGTTTTGTGAGAAAGCCATCGAGTTAATCAGAGAACTTCACCGGATGAACGACGGACAGCTGCCCGCTTTTAACGTGAGTGTCCCCCGCTGAGGTGAAGTTCCGTCTCTGTAGCTCAGAACCGGCCAAACTCCGTTTAAAAATCTTACATTTTTTATTCTGCTGCTTATTTACAGTAATACACACGTCTCAGAAAAATTATTAATAGATTTTAAACAATATAGAAAACTAACTCACATTTCGGCTCCTGACGTGAACTCCGATGATCGGGTTAGAAAAGTTTCACATTAAATTATTAATATTCAGATGACGTTTGGTCGTGTAACGTTTACTGTTTATGCCGAATGATCCGTCCGCTGGTAATATTAGCCTCATACATGTGTAAAGTCATCTCCTCAGGCGGTGCATGCTAATAACGATAAACCAACATTAAACCGGTGGAGTTCTGAATCAAGTCCGGCACCGTGTCTCGTTTCAGGAGGACGGACTGCGGCAGGTTCTGCAGGAGATGGAGGCTCTGTACGAGCAGAACCAGAGCGATGTGTAAGGAACCACTTTACTGTCTTATTTCATGTTATAATATGAAATCAGATATTCATATTTTAATTATATAAATAGTAGTTAAATTTAGTGAGAATGTAATGAGAGTTTGAGAGCGAGTTTTCTGTTTTAAGTTTTATTTGTTTAAAGGTTATTAAACAGCTGGATCTGGATCCTGTGATATTTCCACCATTAAAGGTGAAACTAATATGATATTTTAGTTTTCAAAATAATGACGGAGTCTCTTTAAGAGATTTTTCTTCCGTTAAACTTTGGTTAGTTCTAGTTTTATTTTTATTTTTGACTGCAGGTAATAATTATGTTCACTGTTAATTAATTTGAACATTATAATTGATTAGTTGTTATATAAAGTGACAGTCCTTTATAATGTAAATACAGGTGCAGGTAACATCTGTAGGCGTCTAGTTTTACTGGACCAACAGTTCAAGACTAGACCAGACAAATATACTTAAAAATTAATTAAATGATAAATTCATTAGCAAAACTAGAGCTGAAATGAATCAATTAATCAATTATTTGATCAACAAAAAATAAAACATTTTCATCTATTTTCATAATTGATCAATAATTTTTCAAACTTTTCAATTAAAAACTGTCAAATCTTCAGTGTTCAGCTTCTTTCTGTGTTACATCAGTGAGTTGATCTACTGATCAGCTGATCAGTCGGTCTGAGAGCTTTAAAAACAAATACAATATTAAAGTCAGTTGTATATGTGACTGGTGACCAGTGAAGGGAGACCAGTACACCTGTACAGGTGTGTTCTCTCCTGGAGCTGCAGGTGCGTTCAGATGATAAAACAATTGTCTATTTCTCTTTCAGTAACGAGGCGAAGTCTGAGGGTCGAGCTGAACTCATTCCCTCAATCAAACTGCGGCACTGCTGCCTGCTGAGGAACCAACGCTGCCTCACCGCATACCTGTAACCACCTGACACATCTGTACACACCTGTAACCACCTGACACACACCTGTAGCCAGCTGTATACACACCTGTAACCAGCTGACACACACCTGTAACCAGCTGTATACACACCTGTAACCACCTGACACATCTGTACACACCTGTAACCACCTGACACACCTGTAGCCAGCTGTATACACACCTGTAACCAGCTGACACACACCTGTAGCCAGCTGTATACACACCTGTAACCAGCTGATACACACCTGTAACCAGCTGACACATCTGTACACACCTGTAACCAGCTGACACACACCTGTAACCAGCTGTATACACACCTGTAACCACCTGACACACACCTGTAGCCAGCTGTATACACACCTGTAACCACCTGACACACACCTCACACACACCTGTATCCAGCTGTATACACACCTGTAACCACCTGACATATCTGTACACACCTGTAACCACCTGACACATCTGTACATACCTGTAACCACCTGACACATCTGTACATACCTGTAACCACCTGACACATCTGTACACACCTGTAACCAGCTGACACACACCTGTAGCCAGCTGTATACACACCTGTAACCACCTGACACATCTGTACACACCTGTAACCACCTGACACACCTGTACACACCTGTAACCACCTGACACATCTGTACACACCTGTAACCACCTGACACACACCTGTAACCAGCTGTATACACACCTGTAACCACCTGACACACACCTGTAACCAGCTGTATACACACCTGTAACCACCTGACACATCTGTACACACCTGTAACCACCTGACACACCTGTAACCACCTGACACACACCTCACACACACCTGTATCCAGCTGTATACACACCTGTAACCACCTGACACACACCTCACACACACCTGTAACCACCTGTACATCATGTGACCTGCACTCCCTTACTGTCTGTCACCTCTGTGGTCCAGACTGAAACTTCTTGTTGTCTAGCGCCACCACCAGGTGAACATCATTAGTGAGGAAATGATAATCAGTGATCAATCAATAATAAAATCAATGGTCTGTTATTTTGAGGTATGACCGGCTGCTGAGGATCAGAGCTCTGAGGTGGGAGTACGGCAGCGTCCTTCCAGCCAATGTTCGCTTCCACATGTGTGCAGAGGAGGTGAGACAGCGGGGGGTTCTGATGAAAGGTGCCTCCCAGCTGCATTATGGGAAATGTAGGATCCTTGGTTTTCGGTTCTCAGCAGCAGCTTCTATTTGATCCCGTTTGTTTCTGTTTCAAATCTAGAATCAGCTGATTGTGTGTGTGTGTGTGTGTGTGTGTGTGTGTGTTTCTGTCTCTCAGCTGCAGTGGTTCACTCAGTATAAAAAGTCTCTGGCCTCCTTCATGCGTTCTCTGGGGGGAGGGGAAGGTCTGGACATCACTCAGGACATGAAGCCTCCAAAGAGTCTCTACATCGAAGTGAGACGCTCAGTCAGCTATTTGACCTTTGAGCTCCAGTCTGACCTCATGATGCTGACTCCGCCCTGTCTGTGTTCTTCAGGTGAGGTGTTTAAAGGACCACGGAGAGTTTGAGATCGATGACGGGACGGTGATTTTGCTGAAGAAGAACAGTCAGGTGAGAATCTCCAGTCTGGATCCTCAAGTCCTCAAGTCCAGGGACCAGTTACACAAAACACCTTCAGTTAAAATTATTCAG
>NW_019524921.1:94598-94998 GCF_002814215.2 Seriola lalandi dorsalis
GATAGACAGACAGAAAGACAGACAGACATACAGACAGAAGGACAGACAGGACAGAAGGATAGACAGACAGAAGGACAGACAGACAGACAGAAGGATAGACAGACAGAAAGACAGACAGACATACAGACAGAAGGACAGACAGGACAGAAGGATAGACAGACAGAAGGACAGACAGACAGACAGAAGGATAGACAGACAGAAAGACAGACAGACAGAAAGACAGACAGACATACAGACAGAAGGATAGACAGACAGACAGACAGAAGGATAGATAGACAGGACAGAAGGACAGACAGACAGAAAGACAGAAGGACAGACAGACAGAAGGACAGACAGACAGAAGGATAGATAGACAGGACAGAAGGATAGACAGACAGACAGACAGAAGGATAGACAGGAC
>NW_019524921.1:95018-102518 GCF_002814215.2 Seriola lalandi dorsalis
TCAGCGTCCGTCTCTCCGTCCTCAGCACTTCCTGCCACGGTGGAAATGCGAGCAGCTGATTCGTCAGGGCGTCCTGGAGCACGTCATGTCCTGAGGCCTCGACGTCAGAGAGCAGAGACGAGGACCGAGCTAAACCCCACCCCCTCCATGTGCGTTCTTTATTTTAACAGCGGACAGATGTTGAAACGACACAGATGTTCACATCCTCCAGGACGAAGTTTGAGGATTATTGTGACGAAAAATAAAAAGTTTTTTTCTAAACTCTGCGTCAGTTTGTGAAGAAAACAAACAACAATATGAGTCGAATAAATAAACAAATACATAAACAGCTGATCCACAGAGTGAGATAAAAACATAATTTAATATGGTTTTCATATGACATCATCATCATCATCGTACATCAACAAGGTGACGCCCACACAGGTGAGTTTGGTTTGTGGCACCTGAACAGGAAGGAGAGGAGGAGCAGGAGGTCTCACTCTGAGGGAAAAACACAGACTGAAACCAGGACAGCAGCTGCTTGCAGACACTCAAATGTCTCCTGACCCCTGACTCCACCGTTCACCAAAATAAAAGTCTCACTTTGACATTGACATTAAAAATAACAATAAAAATATATAAAATAAAGTAACATAATACCCTCATGGCTGAAATACTTCAGAGTAGTGCCCACCTGTGGAATGCATAGGTGTATGTGTGTGTGTTCAGTTTCTCTGACGCAGCTTCGGGGGGGGGGCTCATCCACCACCTGTGAGGAGTCATTGACATCTCACCTGAACGTTTCCAACAACTGTTCTCGAAAAAAAATCTGATGTTTCGAAAATAAAAAGGTTAAAAAACTTTTTAAATTCAATAAAATCTTTACATGAAAACAGCTTTTCAGAATAAAGTTGTAATTTGGGAATATTATAATATTTCAAGTCTTAATTTTACAACAAAACATTTCGTAATGAGTCATAACTTTCCATCAGACAGGTGTCAGGTGACCTTCGCCCTGAGTGGTTTAACACAACAAAACAAACGTCTCCATTTTACTCTCAAAATATGAATTTATTTTGAAATGTTGCTGTTCTCCTTCAACAATTTTACGTCCAAATTTGTTTTTACTCATGAAATTAATTTTTTCATAAAGTCTTGACTTTGTTCTTGAAATATTTGAACCTTTTCCTCAAAATAATGTTTTTTTTTTCAGTTTTATTTGTGCCACTTCAGATTTTTCTCGTCACGTCAGAGTGTGTGTCGTGTGTCAGAGCAGGTCTAAGATCTGTGTGTGTTTGTTGTTGTTATTCTGTTTTTATGGAGGCTATGCTAACAGTTTCCCTTTGCTTCCAGTCTTTGTGCTAAGCTAGGCTAACCACACAGGCTTGAAGCTGATCTCAGACCAGCTGCTGATCGGATGTTCAGCTACGTGGCGAGCGAGGCGGGGACAATTTCTCTCAGCAGCTTGTTGAGGGCGGCGACCTTCTCCTCCAACAGGAAGTTCTTCTTCTCTGCGTTTTTCTGCCGCTGCTCGGTGACCTGCAGCGCTTTCATCAGCTGAGAGTTCTCCACGTACAGATCCTTGAGCAGCGCGGCAGACTTGTTGTTCTTCACCAGCTGCAGAACACAGAACATGGAACACAGTCAGAGTGCACAAAAGTATGTGGACGGCTCAACATTAAATGTAAATGAAACAGATCCAGACAGGAAGTACAGATGCAGCAGATGTGGACGTTCCCCTGGTGAAATGAGAACCTGTTTGAAGACTGACCTGCTCTTTGAGCTGCTGCACTTTCTCCTGCAGGACCATCCGGACCCCCTTCAGTTTGGTCTCCAGGTCCTCCATCCTCTGCTGCAGGGAGGCCAGGGCCTTCTCATACTGATCCTGACACACACACACACACACACACACACACACACACACACACACACCTGTTGCTCTCTGAACTTCCCACTGTTAGCATTAGCATGTTGCTAGGCTAACCTCTGACCCCTGTTTACCTGCTTGATGCTGATCTGAGAGCTGCTCTGCTGGGCATGGAGCCTCAGCGTCTCCTCCAGCTGTTGACTCCTCCTCTGCTCCTCCTCCAGCCGGACCTGCAGCAGCTCCACCTCCTCCCTGCGTCCCTCCCCCATCCGCTCCCGCAGCTGCTGCAGCTGCCGCAGGTGCTGCGCCTGCACCAGACTGAGCGCCGTGTCGGCCCGCGCCGCCTGCAGGGACGAAGATGGAGGTCAATGTGTTGTTCACGTCACAGTCTGACGGTCAGAGTCCTCCGGCCTCACCTGGTCCTGCGCCTGCATCCGGGCCGTCTCCAGCTCCCTCACTTCCGTCTTCAGGTTCTGCTGCTCCTGGGTCAGTTTGTGGACCTCCAGACCCTGGACCTGCAGCTCCAACAGCTGGAGACAAGGTCACATTCACAGGTGAGCAGAGACCATCACCTCAGCTCAGGTGTTACAGACAGGTGCGTCTGGTACCTTGTTCTGGAGCTCCTGGTTCTGGACTCTCAGTCTGCGGATCTCCTCCTGCAGGGTGATGGAGGCCTGCTCCTCCTGCTCCTCCTGGGCCCGACAGAGCTCCTCCTTCTCCTTCATCAGCTTCCTGACGCCGCTCTCCAGCTCCTCCACCTGAGAACCACCACAGCACAGGAGGCAGAGAGTTCAGGAGGTCTGGACCCGACACCTGTGTGAGGACCGAGCGGGTCCAAACACTTGATGACAGAAGGTCACCTGACCAATCACAGAGGATCATTTACTGAAGTAAAATCACCGCGACAACAAACAAACCACTTCCTGTAGTTACACTATCACAGTAAAACCACTTCCTGTAGCTAAAGTACTTCATTGTGCAGTAAACTGTTTCCTGTCACATGTTTTAATCATCTCGTGACCTCGTTGGAACAAAGTGGAGGATCAATAATTAACGAGCTATCTGACCCACTGTCTAGGGATCAGTTTCCCTCCTGACCTTGTTGTGAGCGTCCTGCAGCTTCCTCTGCAGGTCAGTCACTTCCTGGGCGTGGCTGAGTTTCTCCTGACTGACGGCGTGGAGCTGAGAGCGAAGCAGCTCCGCCTCCGACTCCAGAGAGAGAAGACACTGCTGCAGGTTCTCCACCTGAAGGAGCAGAGACACGGTTAGTTTCTGATGCTGTTGTTTTTAACTAGTGTTTTTTTCTGGTTTTGTAGTTTTATTTGTGACCTTGTTGTTTCGCTCGTCGGCCTCTCTCAGTAGTTTTGCCTTGTCATCCCCCAGCCACTGAAGCTTCAGTGTCACCGTGCTAAGCTCCGCCTCCACCTCCGACAGACGATGCAGCTGAGAAATCAACAACAACCGGTGAAGAGTCTGAAACATGAAGCCGCTGTGTGGACGCAGCAGTGAGGATCAACCTGATGTGTGGCAGGTCTTCATCCATTGTTTACGTCACGTGACCCCTTGCAGCATCACAGCTGTGGACTTTTTAATGACTCGTACCTTGTCCCTGCAGCAGCTGAGCTCTGTCTCCAGCAGCTGTCTCTCCTGCGTCCACGCCGTCTGCTGCTGCAGCTTCTCTCTGTCCTGCTGCATCGCTGCGTCCTGCAGCCGCCGCACCTGAAGGAGACCACCAGCCAATCAGGACAGGGTGAAGGGACAGTGCTGAATCTGCTGTGATTCGTTCTCGAGCTCATACATCACGTACAGACAGATTTAAATGTCAGTCAGTGAACACACAGATCTCACTCTGTCCACAGATCATTTATTCAAAGACGGTGTTTTGGTCTTTGACACGTCCTCGTCCAGGAGCGTCCACGACTCTTCAGTCTTTAAAACATTTAAAACATGCTGTGTCTGATCCTGAATCTGTGTCAGAAACTTCAGTCTGGAAACTTTATTGGGACAAAACCTTGTTTTTAAATAAATGTTGAAACCTCAGACAGAATCTGAGCAGAGGGAAGAACAGGTGAGAGCTTCAGGTGTTGGTCTCTTGTGACTGAAGCTAAACTGGAGGTAGAAGAAGAAAAAGAGAAAATGGCTGAACTGCTCGTTACTGTCTCTCACCGTAGCCCCCTCCTCCTCATGCTCCTTGGAAACGGTCACCAAGCGCTCCCGCAGCATCCGGGCTGACTCCTGATCTCCACGGAGACGGGTGCTGAGCTCGGTGTTGTCGTTGCTCAGCTGCAGGTTCCTGCTGCTCAGATCCAGGACCTCCTCTCGATACTTGGAGTTCTGTAGACAGAGAAGAAGAAGAAGAAGAAGAAGACGAAGCTTCAGACGCCACAGTCTGGAGTAGCTGTTGCTAAATGGCAATCGAGCAGGACAGACAGACTCTCACCTCTTTGTGCAGCCTCTCTTCTTCTTCTCTGCTCCTCTCGTGTTCTCTCTCCATCTCCTCCAGTTTCCTCCTGACAGAAGAAGATCTCAGATATTTACACAGTTTAATTCCACCAAGAACTAAACTGACTTTTTTCCAAGTCTATTTCTTGTGATAAAAGGAGGAGGATCAATATTTTGATGGAGGTGGTAGAGGTGGAGTTTTCTTCTCTTGTGGGTTCTCCAGTTTTTCCAGAACCTTCAAAGACTCGTCTAAACTCCTGGAAAAAAATCTTTCATCCACTTCTCTTTTATCGTTCTGTTTTATTTTCCATCGTTTGTATTTACAAATATAATATTGTGTTCTATGTTTTTGTGTCAATTAAATCAATATCTTCTTCATCACAGCAACTCAACTAAACCTCTTATTAGAAAATGATCCTCTTCATAAACTGATGGATGATCAAACATGAGCCACTTTACTTTTTATCTGCTTCAGTTGAGAACCAGCTTCATGATCCAGGACATGAAGCGGACTGAAGCGCTCAGTGTTTCCTCACCTCTTCTTGGAGACGTCTTCCTCCAGGTTCTGCACTTCCTGCTGCAGGACAGTTAGTCGCTCCTGGAGACCTCCGTTCTCTGATCGGACCTCCTCCAGCTGAGTCCTGGATGCAACACAAGACCAGGTCAGAGACAGAGTGCAGCTCAGACAGACCTGAGCAGCTGCAGGAAACTCACTGACGATCAGGAGGAAAATCTCTGAAATAATCTGGTGAAGCTCCTGTCTGATGAAGATGATCCTCCACCTGTGCTGCTGGTGTTTTATAACACATTCAGAAAGTTGGAGTTTAATGTGAGTGTGTAAAGAGCCGGTTGGTGGAGGCCTCGTCTGCTTCAAACAAAGAGTCTGTCACATGATCAAACAGAGTCCGAAACACGTGAAGAAACATGTGACTGGAGCTTTCATGAACTGAAGCTAAATGTTCGTCTCTTTGCAGACGACACTCAGATTTATGTTCCTGTCCTGCCTGGAGATCCTGATTATTACCTCCTCAGTCTGAATTATTGATTATGATCAATAATTGGTCATTGGTTGATCAATCATATGAGGATAGTAGAGAGAGACAGGAAATGGGGAGGCAGAGAGAGGGGGAATGACATGCAGTAAAGGGCCGTCCGATACTCGAACCGGGGCCGACTGCAGCGAGGACTGTAGCCTCTACACATGGGGCGCCTGCTTAGACCACTACGCCACACGACGCCCATGATCCAGTTTGTTTGAAGCAGGCTGAGACCTTTAATCTCTTCTCTACCAGAAAAATTAATTTTCATCATCAAACAGCATCAGAGCAGAATTTAAGGCTTTTACTTTGAATTCAGACGAACAGACACAGGTGATGACAGAGTTATTCACAGTGATGATGTCATGCGTTTAGATGTTTGTCATTGGGTTAGAGATGAGGTGAAGAGTTAAAGCATTCCAGACAGAGCCAATCAGACTGCAGCTTCAGTCTGCAGCAATGCATTGTGGGCGATAAAGTGATCAGCAGGCGGAGCCTTGGTCTCATGATGGATGAGATTAGTCTGTAACCTACTCAGAGTTTCAAGCACAGCAGCAGACGGATGTTAGTTCTCTGTGGGACCAGGTTCTGGATCCGAGTCGGTCTCATGCTCCACAAACCTGTGTGGACTGGCCGGGTCCATCACGTCCTCCAGAGCCAGGACCAGCGTCTCCAGCTCCATCAGCTGCTGCGTCATCTTCCTCTTCTCCTGCTCAAAGTGCTGCTCCCTAGTTCTCAGCTGGTCCCAGGAGTCCTGCAGGGCCCGCTGCAGGCTGTGGACCTGCTCTCGGACCCGGTCCAGCTGATCAGTCAGCTGCTGAACGTCGCCGCTGTGCCTCTCAGAGGAGGACCGAAGCCAATCCACCTCGCTGGTTCTGGAGTTGAGCTGCCTCCGGAGGTCTAGGACCAGGTCTGCGGTCTCATTGAGCTGGGAGCTGAGGTCTCTGAGGTGGTCTCTCAGCGTGGAGATCTCCTCCTCCATCTCCACAATCTGGGTGGAGAGCTGGTCGGCCAGCCGGGTGTAGCTCTGGTTCTCCTGGTTCAGACGACAGACCTCTTCCTTCTTCTGGTCCAGACTGGACCGGAGCTGCGAAGTCCTGGTCCGCTCCTGCTTCACAGCCTCCTGCAGACCCTCCTCAGCGCTCCTCCTCTTGTCCAGCTCCTCTGAGACTCCATCCAGCTCCAGCTGCAGGTCGTCGACTGCCATCGCCTGCTTCTTCAGATCCTGAATCAGCCTGGCGCGGTCCGTCTTCAGCAAGTCCAGTTCAGCGGTCAGTCTGGAGACGGACTCGGTCCTGGTCCTCAGGGTCTCCTGCAGGTCCTCCAGCTCAGACCTGAGGGCGCTGACGGCCTGGTCCCTGGCTGCGAGCTGCGCCTCCTGCTGGGTGACGGCGCCGCTCCGGTCGTGCAGGATGCTGTCGGACGCAGCGCGGAGGTTTCCAAGCTCCTCGCTCAGCTGCTTCACCTGCACCTCCAGCTGCTCCTCTCTGACCTTTACCACCTGCAGCTCCTCCTCCACCAAGCTCCTCTCCGAGGCCAGGCGTTGACTCAGAGCTTCATGAGACTCCAGGAAGGCAATGCTCTCCTCCAGCTGAGTGCAGGCCTCCTCCAGCCGGTCCTCCAGCTCAGAGCACCGCCCACGAGACGCTTCCAGGTCGTCCTCACACCGACCACAGCGCTCCCTGAACTCCTCTACGCTGGCCTCTGATTGGCTGACCTGTAGGGCAGAGCTCTGTACGACTTCCTGTAACCTGCAGACCTGCTCCTTCAGCTGACGGACCGCCTCCTGCTGCTGCTCCTCCATTTTCTTCTTCTTTGAGGAGAACTGGCTGCAGATTCTGGCCTGCTCCTCCTCACACTGCAGCTTCTCCTGCTCTGATTGGACCAGCTGGTTCTCCCAGAATCCTCTCTGCTCCTGCAGCCGCTGCCGCTCACGATGGAGCTGGTGGAGGAGGCGGCGGTGACCGTCGGCGTGCTGCAGCTTCATCTGAGCGAGCTGCTGCTCCGACTCCTCCCTGCTCACACGTTCATGTGTGTATATATACATGCAGTATATATGCATGTGCAGTATTACCTGTCAGACTGACGTGGTTAAAACTAAACCCTGATCTGTCTGAACTTCTCCTCGGAAATTTAAAAACATCATGGTAGCTATGGAAACCTAAAGCTTCAGGT
>NW_019524921.1:107518-110016 GCF_002814215.2 Seriola lalandi dorsalis
CCCTTACCCTGCACTGCAGTTCATACTCTTTGACGATTTCAGAGAATCGCTCCTCGTGACTCAGACCAGCACCGGCCAGGTCCAAGCTGCCAAACTGTCAATCAAACAAAACAGCACACCTCATTGGTTCAAAGTCGCTGTTGTTCGAGCAATCAATCAACCAATCAATCAATAAATACAAAGTCATCTTCAGTGTTCGGAGCAGATATGACGAGGTCGAGAATGAGACGAAGTCACAGAGGAAACATTCTTCAATAATTCATCAGCTACAAGGAGACGGGTCACCTTACACCACTGTGTGTGTGTGTGTGTGTGTGTGTGTGTGTGTGTGTGTGTGTGTGTGTGTGTGTGTGGAGATCCTGTATGTAGAACAGATTCAAACTGGTTCTAACTGGCTCAGTTAAATGAAACACTGAAATCAAACCATCAGTTGATTCACTGCTGCAGGGGGGACGACACTTTGTGTAGATGTGTGTAGATGTGTGTAGTTGTGTGTAGTTGTGTAGTTGTGTGTAGATGTGTAGATGTGTAGATGTGTAGTTGTGTGTAGATGTGTAGATGTGTAGTTGTGTAGATGTGTAGATGTGTAGTTGTGTGTAGATGTGTAGATGTGTAGATGTGTAGTTGTGTGTAGATGTGTAGATGTGTAGATGTGTAGTTGTGTAGTTGTGTGTAGTTGTGTGTAGTTGTATAGTTGTGTAGATGTGTAGACGTGTAGTTGTGTAGTTGTGTGTAGATGTGTAGTTGTGTGTAGATGTATAGTTGTGTAGTTGTGTAGTTGTGTAGATGTGTAGTTGTGTGTAGATGTGTAGTTGTGTAGATGTATAGTTGTGTAGATGTGTAGTTGTGTAGTTGTGTGTAGATGTGTAGTTGTGTGTAGTTGTATAGTTGTGTAGATGTGTAGTTGTGTGTAGTTGTGTAGACGTGTAGTTGTGTGTAGTTGTGTAGATGTGTAGATGTGTAGTTGTGTAGATGTGTAGTTGTGTAGTTGTGTGTAGTTGTGTAGATGTGTAGATGTGTAGATGTGTAGTTGTGTAGATGTGTAGATGTGTAGATGTGTAGATGTGTAGTTGTGTAGTTGTGTAGACGTGTAGTTGTGTGTAGTTGTGTAGATGTGTAGTTGTATAGTTGTGTAGATGTGTAGATGTGTAGATGTATAGTTGTGTAGTTGTGTGTAGTTGTGTGTAGTTGTGTAGACGTGTAGTTGTGTAGATGTATAGTTGTGTAGACGTGTAGTTGTGTAGTTGTGTAGATGTATAGTTGTGTAGATGTGTAGTTGTGTGTAGTTGTGTAGATGTGTAGATGTGTAGTTGTGTAGTTGTGTGTAGTTGTGTGTAGTTGTATAGTTGTGTAGATGTGTAGTTGTGTAGTTGTGTGTAGTTGTGTGACCTTGTCGTGCAGCAGCTGGTCCAGGTCTCTCTGCAGTTTGTTGACTGAACTTTCTGCTTCAGTCAGTTTCATCTTCACAGAACTGAGCTCCTCCTCCAGACGACTGTTGTCCTGAACACAACAACAACAACAACAACAACAACAACACCACAGACTTTAATAATTCAATATTCTTATTTCTGTTCAGATGGAAACAAACAGGAAGTCCCTGGACATAAATATATAGATACACATATATGAGCTTCTATTTATCTGTGTCTGAGGATTACTGATCATAAATCTATACAAATGTATCAGGGAACAGACGTGATTCCTTTAAATAAAAGATCAATCAAACACATATGGACTGACATTCTTTCATCAGATGATCAATTATAAATTCATTCACACGTTTCATTTTCCTCCAGGTGATCTATCTGAATTTAAAACTTGGTTGTTTTGTTTTTGACTTTTTTAAACTGTCAGCTGACACTGATGAAAGTTTCCTCTTGAAGACTTAAACACATGGTGGTAACATCAGATCACCTGAGGCAGGTGAGTGATGATGCGTACAGACCTGTGTGACACTGCAGAGGTCCTCCTGAAGCTCCGCCTCCTGCACTCTGAGCAGCTGTAGCTCCTCCTGCAGCGCGTCTCGCTCTCTCTCCACCTGCTGCAGCAGCGCCTCGCTCTCCTGCTCTGACTGACTGCGCAGAGCCGTCAGCCTATCACGGAAGTCCTGCTCCAGGTCCCTACCAATCACAGAGCGGCTCATCAACACCAGTCACATTCATTCATACACTATAGAGACCAGTAGACACCTGTAGAGACCAGTAGAAACCTGCAGCTCTGACCTGATCCTGCTCTGGTTCAGCGTCTCCATGCTGGCGTGGCGGTCGTCCACTTCTCTGACCAGCTGCAGGTTCCTCTGGTCGGCCAGATCCAGGTCTGCCTTCACCTTGTCCCGCTCCCTGCAGGCCTGTTCCGCCACTACCCTAAACACACACACACACACACACACACACACACACACACACACACACACACACACACACACACACACACACTCACACTTTAGGTGCGGTGGCATTGCTATAGCTTGAGGACTGGCAAGTGGACTGGACTGGAGT
>NW_019524921.1:110974-122687 GCF_002814215.2 Seriola lalandi dorsalis
ATAAGCTGTTACGGGCCCTAAAAACACACACACACACACACACACACACACACACACACACACACACACACACACACACACACACACACACACACACACACACACACACACACACACACACACACACACACACACACACACACTTTACTGATACGTTCAGGATCATCACAATTTCCTCATTATGTTGATAGAAAACGTTGCTGCAGTTTTGTTCTGGATCACAGTGTATCAGGCAGAAAATATTGTGATCAATAATCAATCACCTGATAACCAAACAGCAGGTGTTAGCAGAGATAAAACACAACAGACCTGAGACACGTCTGTTTGTGACTCACAGTAGTTTGTTCACTGCACAGAGTGTTGTTTATGTTTACGACAGTGACTCCTCCCTCTCAGGTGGAACTGATGTGAGAAACTGTTTCAGGATCTGCTCCAGTCTTGATGACGGGAAACTGACCAGATGAGCCACAGCAGGCGCCTATAGATATATCTCCTCTTCTTATACAGGACACATATGGGCACAAGTATGTGGACACCATGTTCTGAACCTTTATGTCATGTATATGTGGAGTTTCACAGTGACCTCGTGCACGTCAGATCCATGAAGATATGTATGTACACACATAGTGAAACCTTCACCTCCTCCTGCCTCGGGATCTGAACCAGAGCCTCCACATATCTATAGATAGATAAAGATCAATCCATAGATCTATAGATATATATATGTGTATCAGCTGATCACCTCGAGGACAGTTAATAACCTGATCAATAAGCCAATATTTGACCTTTCATATCCACTGAGCTCCAGTCTGCTTCTCCAGTACAACCAGTCTGATACTGGTGACCACTGACCAGGCTGCATTGCTCAACGGCACCTCTGCTGTGGTGGTAACAGAGAGAGCTGATGTCGGATGACGTTGACCTGACCTTTGACCTCCAGGCTGCAGCTGACCCAGCAGCGGTGAACTGGTTTGAGATGATGTCAGTGGATTTGACAGGAAATCGAGTCTGATGATGTCATGGGGTCAAAGTTCTGACTTCGCCGGTTTGATTAAAGGAACAGTCCAGATGTTCCAGCCGGATTTCATCTGTGTTTAGCCTAGCTTAGCATAAAGACTGGAGGCGGATGGAAAGTGTTAGCCTAGCTCCTCCATCACCTTGTTGCTGGTTGTAGTCAGCTGGTTCAGTTTACACCAGAGTGAGTCAATACACTAATCAATACTAATCTCATTCTCAGCCTGAGGTCAACAGAGAGCCAATGATCATCACTGATCAACCACAAAACACGTGTCAGCACCGGGTCCAGATTCACACTGAGACCTGGTTCTGGTCTGAGACCTACTGCAGGTGCTGGATCTCGTTCTTGTAGGAGATGAGCGCCGCCTGGTGGATGCCGTTCCCGCCGACCAGCAGCTCGTTGTCCAGAGCCAGAGTCAGGTCGGCCAGACTGAGACGCTCCTCCAGAGGGAAGTCCAGGGTCTGAAGGGGGACATCCAAAAACATAAAGGTTACTCGGCTGCTGCCAGAACCAGCTCCTGAAACCAGTTTATGTCAGAGACAGACCTTCATCTCTACGTGGCTCTGATTGTGTTTTAAAAGAGGTTCCGGTCTGCATCATTCTCTGGACTTCATCATACTTCATCATGTTCTGGACTTCGAGCTAAAACTTTCACCGGACCTGATCTGATGAATATCTCCACACAAACCAGAGTTATAGATGTACTAAAGTCTTCTCAGAGTGAAACCTTCACCTCCACCTGAACCAGAACCTCCTCAGACACTTTATGTTGAGTCTCGGCTCAGTCAAACACTGTGAAGGAATGTGAAACCTGCGGTTCAGCCTCCAGGATCCTTTTAACCTTCAACATCAGTAAGTAAATGACTAAAGCTCAGACGATAAACATGCTGATTAAATATCCACCAGACCAACTGAACAGCTGCAGCTGACTGACCTCAGTTATTGATCTGGGCCTCACTTCCCAAAATATCTCATGACTTAGATGAGCATAAAACCAATGAAGAGACCGTTATCAGCCTCGAGCTTCATCTACAGCTGCTGAATGAATTTCATGTTGTGTGTGTTTATCTAGACAGAACACAAATCTACTTCCCATGTGACACAACGATCTGATGTCCTGTGATCAGGTGAGCCCCACCTGACTCTCACTTGTTAATATTTATTGAATCTATCAGGAAGTAAATGATCTCAGCTCTGACTGACTCTGTTTGTTGATTTACGCAGTTTAAATGAACCATATATTATATTTATATTTTAAATCACTGTACATCCCTGAGGTTTCAGTCTGTGGACTGCAGACAACATACCTGCACCTGGAGGGACATTTTAACTGTTCTCATTGGTTCCAACAGTTCCAAATAAAACATACATATATACATATACATACATATACATGTATGCATCCTAATAAATATATATATATATATATATATATATATATATATATATATATACACACACAGTATATATAAATAGGATGCAGCATGTTAAAAACACTGGTGTCCGTCTCTTAAACGACCCACCTCCTGTATGTGAAGCTCTAAATGATAAAATATAAAATACGCTTCAGATCAAACACACAGAGGACGTGACCTCTGAGTCTTCAGGCCCAACTAAAAGTAAGGGGCCTGGTCCTGGTCCTGGTCCTGGTGCGTACTGACCTGTAAGATGTCCCGGCTGTTCCTGATGCCCTCCTCGGTCCAGAGGCCGATGACCCGCTCGGGGCTGGTGCATCCTGAGCCGTCGTCCAGCCGGCTGAGGATTCGTTGACCCACGGTGGCCGTCAGCAGGGAGGGCGAGGTGGAGCGAGCCGGGCGCTCCTCTAACACCGACTGAGACTGCATGGAGGACCAGAAACCAGAGTCAGACGTTAGTTCAGAGCTGAGGTGAAGGTGTGTGTGTCTGCTCGGGTCCACACTCTAATGAACAGGTTTCACAGGCGGCTCATGACTCCTGTTGTTGTGTGATGTGGTAACCTCTAATCTGGATTAGCATACTTTCACTGAGAGTCAGGAGGCCTGGGACAGACATCCAGACCACCAGTCCAGAACAGGGACAGCAGCAGTCTGAGCTGAAACACTGAATCACCTTCACCTGTGTGTAGCAGGACGCCCCCCTGTACGTCCTCGTCCTGTCTGTCCTCACCCACGTCAACAAACCGCAGCCTGACATCAGCCCTGACGTGCAGTACATGATGGTTTCTACCTGTCTGTCTGAACAGGTACCTGTTCACCTGCAGCAGCTGATTGGACTGGTGCCTCTCAGCTGCAGCACTGACTCCTGATAGGAGCTCTGGGGAGGCTGCATTCAGGAGCTCCTCAGAAAATCAGAAAGTCTGTTTGTGGGAGATGATCTCACTTATCAGTGGCTGTAGTTCAGTTTGAAAAGATCAACAGCGAAAATATGAAGAAGAAGAAATGAACATCAGGTGGGTGAGGACTGAAGTTTTACTGAAGGTTCAACTGTGTCTGATTTAAACCGACTGATGCTTCATGTTTGTCTGGTACGTATGTGGTGATGTGTGAAAGTAAACAAGCTCAGCATGACATCTAACTGTGTGTGTGTGTGTGTGTGTGTGTGTGTGTGTGTGTGTCTGACCCCGTGTGGCGCCCTCCTCAAGTCAGCAGGTCGTACTGGGGTGGAGCAGGAGACAGGGGTGGAGCCACAAAGAACCTTCTGGAAATCCCTGATACTGACTCTGCCGTCCAGGTCGGCGTCCAACTTTCTGAGCAGCAAGTCAAGCTCCTGCAGAGGTCAAAGGTCAAAGGTCAAAACAACAAGGATCCAGATGTCCGGACATCCCCACAGCTGCAGGCTTGAGGGTTCTGTTCATCAGGTCCACAAGGGGCCTAAAGAGGACTTATCATGGACTTCCAGAGAGACTGTTTCAGGTGCAGACGGCACTCGGAAAATGATCCCAAATCCCCAACAACATGGATGTCACGATGTTTAAAAATATATATAATATGTATCGTATTTGTTTTTGTAATCAAATTCTGTTGGGCCCTGACAGGTTAAGGGCATAGCTCCAGAAGCTAACCGCTAATGTAAAGAAAACAAAGCCTTTCAACAAACACAAACTCATCCTCTCAGTACAAACCATCAATCACTCTGTCCACTCATGTTAAGTCAGCTGATCTGACTGAGTGAAAAATCTGAGCCCATAGCAGCATGTTAGCTGTGAGCTAACATGAAGATGCTAGGAGCTGGTCTCTTTACCTCTGCCATGATGTCCGTGCAGAGAACGCTGAGCTAGCTTCTTCTTGTAGCTCGCTGCAGACCCAGAGCTGGTGGTGTGAGACGTAGTGATGTAAAGAGATCGTACCCATTCATCCAGAGTTATAAAGAGCAAGAACAGAGGTGCTGACGTCTTTGATAGGATTGGAGTTTTTATATGACAGAAGTGAAGATTTGCACAGGCGCTGTGGCTCAGCTGGTTAAAGCGCCTGTCTAGTAAACAGGAGATCCTGGGTTCAAATCCCAGCAGTGCCTTGTTATTGCTGAATTGTTGTTTGTGAAAACCAGTTGTTTGTAGTCTATGATCTGCAGTGTTTTCATGTCACCTCAGCTCACCTGGAGCCTCAGTGGACGGGATACCAAAAAAAGTATCATGTACTATTCACATTGCAAGATGGAAAACCAAGAAAGGCGAGTATATGGAGTCACGTTGATGGTACCAAGCAGTGTTATGTTACTCTTTAAGACCTTCATTAATCAGGTTACAGTCGTTAAGACTTGAGTTTAGCATGAGAGGAGAGCACCTGTACAGAGGCGCTGTGGCTCAGCTGGTTAAAGCGCCTGTCTAGTAAACAGGAGATCCTGGGTTCAAATCCCAGCAGTGCCTTGTTGCTGCAAAGGTAACCCCTTAAATCATGTTTCTCTCAGTTAAAGAGGATCTATTACGGCCATTTTTAGTGTTCATTATTTCACTCTTTAGTTGAAGATTTACGTGCTTTAATGTTCTCAAAAGATTTTCTTCTGCTGTATTCTGGTTATTAAAAACATTACATTAAAAATGCAGACCGACAGGCTGTGAGGCTTGGTCTCCTGTTCAGCCACATCAAGTGCGGATTACAGAAATAACTGTGGTTGTTTTTTTAAGTATATTTTTTGGGCTTTTTTATGCCTTTATTTGATGGTACAGCAGAGAGACAGGGAATGGGGAGGCAGAGAGAGGGGGAATGACATGCAGCAAAGGCCGTCCGATGCGGGACTCAAACCAGGGCCAACTACAGCGAGGACTGTAGCCTCTACACATGGGGCGCCCGCTTAGACTGCGTGTCCAATTCACATTGTTTTCATAATCATCAAACCATCGGTGACACCTCACACCATGTGGGTGGAGGCACTGTCATCCTGTTTCTCACTAACTTTTCAAGGTTTTACTCTAGTGTGTTACTGTTCTGGACATATACTGCGGCGCTGTGGCTCAGCTGGTTAAAGCGCCTGTCTAGTAAACAGGAGATCCTGGGTTCAAATCCCAGCAGTGCCTGATTATCATGGAATTTCCTTGACCTGTTATTTGTTGTATATGCTGTCCAGTGTTTTCACGTCATCTTTTGGTATCTCCTCAACTCACTTGGTTAAAGTACCAGGTACTACCCACATTTTTTGCACGATTGGGGAAAAAAAGTGAGTATATAGAGTGACGCAGTGGAACAGGGGTAATGGGGGTAATGGTGGTCCTGGTGGATGCCTTGATAAGCGAACCATGTGATAGTGGTTTCAGGTAAGCAAAAACAGGTGCTGTGGCTTAGTTGGTTAAAGCGCCTGTCTAGTAAACAGGAGATCCTGGGTTCGAATCTCAGCTGTGCCTTACGATTAGTAAATTTCATCGACCCATTATTTGCGGTAAATGGTCTGAAACACCTTTTGGTATCGTCTCAACTCACTTGGAACCTCTGTGGAGGTGATACCAAAAGATTAACAGGTACCAGGTACTACCCACAACTTTTGCCCGATGGAAAACCAAAAGATGAGAGTGGAGTCAAGTTTAGCCGGTGCAATGCATGGAAAAGGGGTGATGGTGGTCCTGGTGGATGCCTTGATAAATGAACCAAGTTAGAAAACCAAAAACAGGCAGTACAGTCAAGCCGAGTTGATCTGGTACCAAGGAGTAGAACAAGGGTAATGATGGTTCTGGTGGATACCTTAACAAACAAACCTTTCAAAAGGGGCTGCAGCAAAAAAGACAGGTGCTGTGGCCCAGCTAGTCAAAGCACCTGTCTAGTAAACAGGAGATCCTGGGTTCAAATAGCAGCAGTGTCTGATTATCGCAGAATTTCCTTTACCTGTTTTTTGTTGTGTATGGTCTGAGTTCAGACGATACTTTTGGTATCTATCCACAACCAAAAAAGGGGAGTACCGTTCTACAGCGGTAGAAAGGGGTGATGGTGGTGCTGGTGAATTCTGATCTTGGCATACGCCTTGCTCAAGACCCCTGTAAAGATCATGGGCCCTGTGGCTTAGTGGTTAATGCACCTGTCTTGTAAATAAGAAATCCTGGGTTCAAATCCCAGCAGTGCCTTCACACATTGTACAACACCAAAGGAAGACCGTGTTACAGTCTGTCTTTCATATTGAACACAGCGAGGAGAAGCAGCTGATACTAGAGTAATGATAAAATGACACAGATACTAGGTTTTAACCATGTCTTGTTCCTTAAAATATTCCTGCTGTATATCCATTTGTCTTACATGGTCTGCAGTGTTTTCACCTCAACACTTGGAACCTCGGTGGAAATGATACTAAAAAAGTACCAGGTCCTACCCACAACTTTGCCCGATGGAAAACCAGAAAAGGAGAGTTGATTCAAGTTGAGCCAGCGCCATTCAATGGAAAAGGGGTCCTGGGAGATGCCTTCATTAACTAACCTTTTGACTATGGCTGCTGCAAGATAAAAAACAGGTGCTGTGGCTCAGCTGGTTAAAGCGCCTGTCTAGTAAACAGGAGATCCTGGGTTCAAATCCCAGCAGTGCCTGATTATCATGGAATTTCCTTGACCCATTATTTGTCGTAGATGGTCTGCAGTGTTTTCACGTCACCTTTTGGTATCGTCTCAACTCACTTGGAACCTCGGTGGAGGTGATACTAAAAAAGTATCAGGTTCTACCCACAACTTTTGCTTGTTCGAAAACCAAAAAAGGGAAGTACAGTTGAGCCGGTACCATGCAGTGGAAAAGGGCCAATGGTGGTCCTGGTGGATATCTTCGTGGACAAACCTTTCCATAGTGGGTACGGCCAAACTAAAACCAGGTGCTGTGGCTTAGTGGTTAAAGCACCTGTCTCGTAAACAGGGGATCCTGGGTTCGAATCCCAGCAGTGCCTGCACACATTGTCTGTCATCGAAGGAAGACTGTGTTACGGTTAATAGTTTACATCAGCTCAACATAAAGACTGTATAAGGGAGGAGAGAAGCAAACTGATTCAGAGCTCATACAAGATAATATGATGAGGTCCAGACAGGTAGTAGTTTTTAACCCTGTCTTGTTCTTTAAAATATTCCTGTTTTATGTCCAACCACAGCAACAGTTTGTGATAACTGCATGAAGATGGACCGGACGTTCAGAGTGGGAATGTCAGACGCTCCATTCTCCCAATAACAGTCAGTGTACCATCAACATTACTCTATAGCTGTTATTCTAAGGAGCTAATATGAGAGGAGAGGAGGCTTACAGCAGCGCCTGTCTGGTAAACAGGAGGTCCTGGGTTCAAATCCCAGCAGTGCTTTGTTGTAAAAACCCAATACATGAACTTTTATATAAAATGTTTCCCTCCATATTCTAACCAAGAGCAGAGAGGAGGACCCACAATCAATAAAGCCAGACTGACCTTAATCATCCTGTGTTTGTGGGGCTCCTGCAGGGGCTGGGCGGGTCTTACCTCTGTGTTTAGCTGCTGCAGGCCCAGGTGATCACAAACTGCAGTCAGGACATGGACCCCTGCACCTCCTCCTCCTCCTCTGACTATCCCCTGCTCCACTTCCTCCTGCTGAGGAGCTGCAGAGCACAAACACAAACTCTGGTCGATCAGAAGTTCTGTCTTTCTCTCTGAGTCAGCGTCTGTTAATCTGACGCATCAGTCAGCAGCTGGTTAGCTTAGCTTAGCATAAAGAGTGGAAACAGAGGGAAACAGCCAGACCGGCTCTGTTCAATGGAAACTAAATCCACCTCCCAGCAGCTGAAACACTGACTACCATGTTATATCACTTGTTTTTATCTGTACACAGACCTGACTATTTCTTTGTCTTTCCAATCTCTTTCCTGGTGAGTTGGACCAGACTGAAGTTAGTAATCTGTGACGGTGCTGGTGATCTGGACTAACCAGCTGCTGCCTGTAGCTTCTTATTTAACTCAACAGACAGAGTGACATCAATCCAAACATCAAACATCAATATGTCTGTGATGGAGTCCACCTGCTGTGGGCTCGTTCATGACGTCCTGTTCTCTGACACAAGAGGAACCTCAAACCAAAGACTCACATGGTTCTCAGTTCCGGTTCTGAGAGGAACCGATGAGGCTGTAAACGAGACGTAGAGAGTACCTTTAGACTGAAAGTCTGGCTGGATGTTGTCCCTCAGATTTCCTGCCTCCTCATCGGACTTCAGGCTCTGCAGAGAAAACATGGAGGTCAACAACAACCTGCACCGCACTGTCATCACTGTGTTAACCAGCCCGTTAAACTAGTTTAACTAGCAGCCGAGTGTGACCAGAGGATGCTGGGAGGAAGGTATGGAAGGGTGTGTGTGTGTGTGTGTGTGTGTGTGTGTGTGTGTGTGTGTGTGTGTGTGTGAGTGTGTGTGTTCACTGTATAGACCCCAGTTGTCACGTTAAACAGCTTAGCATGGACCCGACCCCTCTGTCAGGACATTTGTGGGAAATTGAACCTGTGACTTTTCTTCCAGCAGAAACTTTTCAAAACCAAATTCAAACAGTAGAAATCTTCTTCACTTGATTTCATCTTGTTCTGGTGTCACGTTTTTTTATTTTAAAGTTTTCAACCGGTAGTTTTTATTCCTCCAGTGAGTGTGAGAGTGTGTGAGTGAGTGAGTGAGTGAGTGTGTGAGTGTGTGTGTGTGTGTGTGAGTGTGTGAGTGAGTGAGTGAGTGTGTGTGTGTGTGTGTGAGTGTGGGTGAGTTTGTGAGTGTGTGTGTGTGAGTGAGTGTGTGAGAGGGAGAGGGAGAGAGAGAGAGTTACAGTCTTTAATCTGCAGTTACATTAAAACACTTCAGTGCTTTCAGAGACTCAGAAAGTGAAGTGGAGTCAGTTTGATGTAACTCTGTGTCTCTACTGTCTCTACTGTCTCTAACTCTGTCTCTACTGTCTCTACTGTCTCTACTGTCTAACTCTGTCTCTACTGTCTCTACTGTCTCTACTGTCTCTACTGTTTCTACTGTCTCTACTGTCTTTACTGTCTAACTCTGCCTCTACTGTCTCTACTGTCTTTACTGTCTAACTCTGCCTCTACTGTCTCTACTGTCTCTACTGTCTCTACTGTTTCTACTGTCTAACTCTGCCTCTACTGTCTCTACTGTCTCTACTGTCTCTACTGTCTCTAACTCTGCCTCTACTGTCTCTACTGTCTATCTCTGTCTCTACTGTCTCTACTGTCTCTAACTCTGCCTCTACTGTCTCTACTGTCTCTACTGTCTCTAACTCTGCCTCTACTGTCTCTACTGTCTATCTCTGTCTCTACTGTCTCTACTGTCTCTACTGTCTCTAACTCTGTCTCTACTGTTTCTACTGTCTAACTCTGCCTCTACTGTCTCTACTGTCTCTACTGTCTCTACTGTCTAACTCTGCCTCTACTGTCTCTACTGTCTCTACTGTCTCTAACTCTGCCTCTACTGTCTCTACTGTCTATCTCTGTCTCTACTGTCTCTACTGTCTCTAACTCTGTCTCTACTGTCTCTACTGTCTATCTCTGTCTCTACTGTCGCTACTGTCTCTACTGTCTAACTCTGCCTCTACTGTCTCTACTGTCTCTACTGTCTCTAACTCTGCCTCTACTATCTCTACTGTCTCTAACTCTGTCTCTACTGTCTCTACTGTCTCTAACTCTGCCTCTACTGTCTCTACTGTCTCTACTGTCTCTAACTCTGCCTCTACTGTCTCTACTGTCTCTACTGCCTCTAACTCTGTCTCTAACTCTGTCTCTACTGTCTCTAACTCTGTCTCTAACTCTGTCTCTACTGTCTCTAACTCTGTCTCTAACTCTATCTCTACTGTCTCTAACTCTGTCTCTAACTCTGTCTCTACTGTCTCTAACTCTGTCTCTAACTCTATCTCTACTGTCTCTAACTCTGTCTCTACTGTCTCTAACGTCTCTACTGTCTCTACTGTCTCTAACTCTATCTCTAACTCTGTCTCTACTGTACCTACTCTGTCTCTAACTCTATCTCTAACTCTGTCTCTACTGTCTCTAACTCTGTCTCTAACTCTATCTCTACTGTCTCTAACTCTGTCTCTACTGTCTCTAACGTCTCTACTGTCGCTACTGTCTCTACAGACTCTGCAGCGAGGAGCAGAGAGGAGCAGAGAGGAGCAGAGAGGAGCAGAGAGGAGAAGAGAGGAGAAGAGAGGAGCAGAGAGGAGCAGAAAGGAGCAGAGAGGAGAAGAGAGGAGCAGAGAGGAGAAGAGAGGAGCAGAGAGGAGGAGCAGAAAGGAGCAGTGAGGAGCAGAAAGGAGCAGTGAGGAGCAGAGAGGAGCAGAGAGGAGCAGCGAGGAGCAGAGAGGAGAAAAGAGGAGAAGAGAGGAGCAGCGAGGAGCAGAGAGGAGCAGAGAGGAGAAGAGAGGAGCAGAGAGGAGCAGAGAGGAGAAGAGAGGAGCAGAGAGGAGCAGAGAGGAGCAGAGAGGAGCAGAGAGGAGCAGAGAGGAGAAGAGAGGAGAAGCGAGGAGGAGCAGAAAGGAGCAGTGAGGAGCAGAGAGGAGAAGCGAGGAGAAGCGAGGAGAAGAGAGGAGCAGAGAGGAGCAGCGAGGAGCAGAGAGGAGCAGAGAGGAGCAGAGAGGAGAAGCGAGGAGCAGAGAGGAGCAGAAAGGAGCAGTGAGGAGCAGAGAGGAGAAGCGAGGAGAAGCGAGGAGAAGAGAGGAGCAGAGAGGAGAAGAGAGGAGAAGAGACTCTTTGACCTTTTCGAAATCAGCAGCTGAAAAGTTTCTTTTCCACAGAAACAAGCAGAGGAGCAGAGAGGAGCAGAGAGGAGGAGCAGAGAGGAGAAGAGAGGAGAAGAGAGGAGAAGCGATGAGCAGCGAGGAGAAAAGAGGAGCAGAGAGGAGCAGAGAGGAGAAGAGAGGAGAAGAGAGGAGCAGAGAGGAGAAGAGAGGAGAAGAGAGGAGCAGAGAGGAGAAGAGAGGAGAAGAGAGGAGCAGAGAGGAGAAAAGAGCAGCAGAGAGGAGAAAAGAGGAGAAAAAAAGCAGCAGAGAGGAGCAGAGAGGAGCAGAGAGGAGAAGAGAGGAGAAGAGAGGAGAAGAGAGGAGAAAAGAGGAGAAAAAAAGCAGCAGAGAGGAGCAGAGAGGAGCAGAGAGGAGCAGAGAGGAGAAGAGAGGAGAAGAGAGGAGCAGAGAGGAGCAGAGAGGAGAAGAGAGGAGAAAAAAAGCAGCAGAGAGGAGCAGAGAGGAGCAGAGAGGAGCAGAGAGGAGCAGAGAGGAGCAGAGAGGAGAAGAGAGGAGAAAAGAGGAGAAAAAAAGCAGCAGAGAGGAG
>NW_019524921.1:123414-123727 GCF_002814215.2 Seriola lalandi dorsalis
GAGAAGAGAGGAGAAGAGAGGAGCAGAGAGGAGAAGAGAGGAGCAGAGAGGAGCAGAGAGGAGAAGAGAGGAGCAGAGAGGAGCAGAGAGGAGAAGAGAGGAGAAGAGATGAGCAGAGAGGAGAAGAGAGGAGAAGAGAGGAGAAGAGAGGAGCAGAGAGGAGGAGCAGAAAGGAGCAGCGAGGAGAAAAGAGGAGCAGAGAGGAGAAGAGAGGAGAAGAGAGGAGCAGAGAGGAGAAGTGAGGAGCAGAGAGGAGAAGAGAGGAGAAGAGAGGAGCAGAGAGGAGAAGAGAGGAGAAGAGAGGAGAAGAGAG
>NW_019524921.1:125017-132242 GCF_002814215.2 Seriola lalandi dorsalis
GAGAAGAGAGGAGAAGAGAGGAGCAGAGAGGAGCAGAGAGGAGAAGAGAGGAGCAGAGAGGAGCAGAGAGGAGAAGAGAGGAGCAGAGAGGAGAAAAGAGGAGAAAAGAGGAGAAGAGAGGAGAAGAGAGGAGCAGAGAGGAGCAGAGAGGAGAAGAGAGGAGCAGAGAGGAGCAGAGAGGAGAAAAGAGGAGAAGAGAGGAGAAGAGAGGAGCAGAGAGGAGCAGAGAGGAGAAGAGAGGAGCAGAGAGGAGAAGAGACTCTTTGACCTTTTCGAAATCAGCAGCTGAAAAGTTTCTTTTCCACAGAAACAAAAGTCAAACCGACCCAGAGAAACAGAGTGACGCATCTTTGATCTGCAGCCAGTCCAGCGCCGAGCGTCTGCCAGCAGACACATTCCTCACAATCCCACTTCCTGAAAAACGCCCCCAAAACCACCAAACCTCCCCCAGCCGACTCCTCCCTACCTCCTCCCCCCGTCTCCCCCCTCAGGTATTCACCACGTCTGGATATTTGAGACCAACCTCACCCAGCCAGCACAGAGCACACAATAACCTTCATTCAGACCGTGTGTGTGTGTGTGTGTGTGTGTGTGTGTGTGTGTGTGTGTGTGTATAAACACACAGCTGGAGCCTCCTGCTTTCCTTCACATTATCATCATCTTAGTCTCTGAGGAGAATAAACTCTGACTCCGTTACCTGCCGTAACAGTAAGGTCAAAGGTCAGAGGTCACAGCATCATCACAACAGCAGGAACAGAGAGAGGTGAGTCTCTGTTCCACAGGTAAGAAATCCTCATTCAGAATTCTAATAAGTAAAATAAAGTAAAATAAATACAAATTCAGTCTTGGAACATGTTTGTCCTCTGGTTTTTCTCTATGTGACTCCGTGTGATCACTTTTCAATAAACAATATAATCAGATTATTTATTGAATATTTCTGTTTTTAATCCTTCCTTCTTGAGGCTCTGATTGAGACTGTGGAGCTGTTTCTTCTTCACTGGCTCAGTCAGTCTCTACCTGCAGCTTCAGGTGTAAACACTCTGACGATGAAACCACAGATGATTATTTTGAACTAGATTTCCCGCCTCCTGGTTGCTTCCTCAGTAAACATGGTCTCAGTCACTCCAGTCACACAGAGGAATAATGACCAGAGGTGTTTTTATAGGACATTATGATGTTGACCTTTGACCTTTTGGGTATAAAATGTCATCAAATATTTGAGTTAAATTTTGTCAAAATGACTGAATGAATTCATGAGTTATTGTTTGCATTCACAAGAACGTGAGGGCACTGCGACCTTGACCTTTGACCTTTGACCACCAAAATCTATTAGAACTTCCCTCCAGTTACTGAGATATCATGAGACTGAGACAGACGGACGACCTGAAAACAACTCAGAGGAACAGGAAGGACATCATGAACGGGTCTCACCTCGACGCTCTCCAGAGACGTGGAGCGCCTCAGTTTGGCTCTGCGGACGCCGGCCGGTGACGAGTCCGTGGCCTCGGTCCTGGACGGTGGCGAGTCCTCCGAGTCGCAGGTCAGCGCGGCGCCATATTTACTGTCGGGACGGGAGCGTCGGCCGTAGCGCTTGGTCCCCTTCACGAACTTCGGCTTCACCTCCTCTGGAACGACTGCGGAGAGCGGGAAAGTGATGGAGGGACTGACTGACAGCTTGTATGTACGTCACAAACTACCAGGACCAGGACCAGGACCAGGACCAGGACCAGGACCAGGACCAGGACCTTACACAGCCTGAGACCAGGACCAGGACCAGGACCTGACACAGCCTGAGACCAGGACCAGGACCTGACACAGCCAGGACCAGGACCTGGACCTGACATAGCCTGAGACCAGGACCAGGACCAGGACCAGGACCAGGACCTGACACAGCCTGAGACCAGGACCAGGACCAGGACCTGGACCTTACACAGCCTGAGACCAGGACCAGGACCTGACACAGCCTGAGACCAGGACCAGGACCAGGACCAGGACCTGACACAGCCTGAGACCAGGACCAGGACCAGGACCTGGACCTGACACAGCCTGAGACCAGGACCAGGACCTGACACAGCCTGAGACCAGGACCAGGACCAGGACCAGGACCTGACACAGCCTGAGACCAGGACCAGGACCAGGACCTGGACCTGACACAGCCTGAGACCAGGACCAGGACCTGACACAGCCTGAGACCAGGACCAGGACCAGGACCAGGACCTGACACAGCCTGAGACCAGGACCAGGACCAGGACCTGGACCTGACACAGCCTGAGACCAGGACCAGGACCTGACACAGCCTGAGACCAGGACCAGGACCAGGACCAGGACCTGACACAGCCTGAGACCAGGACCAGGACCAGGACCTGGACCTGACACAGCCTGAGACCAGGACCAGGACCTGACACAGCCTGAGACCAGGACCAGGACCAGGACCAGGACCTGACACAGCCTGAGACCAGGACCAGGACCAGGACCTGGACCTGACACAGCCTGAGACCAGGACCAGGACCTGACACAGCCTGAGACCAGGACCAGGACCAGGACCAGGACCTGACACAGCCTGAGACCAGGACCAGGACCAGGACCTGGACCTGACACAGCCTGAGACCAGGACCAGGACCTGACACAGCCTGAGACCAGGACCAGGACCAGGACCAGGACCTGACACAGCCTGAGACCAGGACCAGGACCAGGACCTGGACCTGACACAGCCTGAGACCAGGACCAGGACCTGACACAGCCTGAGACCAGGACCAGGACCAGGACCTGACACAGCCTGAGACCAGGACCAGGACCAGGACCTGGACCTGACACAGCCTGAGACCAGGACCAGGACCAGGACTCCTCCAACACACTGATGGTTTCTAACACACTTCCTGACGCTGACACTGAAACTGCTTCATCAAATGTTCCCAATTGTTTCTCAGTGATTGAAAGTTGAACAATCATCAAACGTCTCAGCTGTGACGTGAATCACGTGAACTTCTTCTTCTCTTATCATTTGTGTGTTGTGTGTATATGATCACACCTTTTATTTTTGGTTGTCGCTCCCTGACTTTACATGTAGTGGATGTTGATTCTGACGGTACAAACGAGTGCAACACTTCTACTGTTCTACTGTTGCTTCAGACTAAAGCAATTTTAATGACACCATATTCTGTATATATTCATATAGTATATTTTAACTATCACCTCTCAACAGTAGTGGTTCATATCCTACTATAAGGACATATTTTTATATCTATCTTTATAATCTTGCTTCTTATTCTCTATTCTTTGTTGAATTCTGATCTGATATAAATAATGTAATGTTTTCTATTTTTTAGGTTATATGTCTTCACTTTGCATCTGTTCTTCATTGGGATCAATAATGTTGATCTTTATTGGTTTTTATTAACCTCAAAATCACAAATAAATGTTTAAAGCTCCATGTTTCTTCTTCTTCTGTGTTTTATTTGAAGTGTTGATTCATCAGAAGATATAAAAACCATCTCAGTGTAGTTTTACATCTCCTCTCTCAGGCTTCTCTCTGCAGCTCTAGTAACAACACACTTTCACAGTATTAATATAGAAGCTAGAGCTGATCTATAATCTATAATCACACTACACATGGACACACACCTTTACACTGGAGGAGCTTTAAAGTTTCAGTATTGTGTCATATATACACATCCACCTCTGCTCAGCCCAGAGGTTAGTGTGAACTCTGACCCACATTAACCACAATAAAGAAATGAAACAATAATCTACATATAATTTATCACATTTAACAACAACAGAATAAATCAGATTGTCTTTGTTTTAGATCAAAATAAAAGTGAAGAGTTTGATCTGAACCTTTTGTCTGTGACGTGCTCCAGAAATAAACTTTGCTTTGCTCACAGTACTGAAATAAATCTTTAGTGAGCAGCTTATCTTCCTGCTGCGACTGTTATCAATCCTCAGTGAACACCACACTGATCAATACAGAATCAATACTGATCTTCTCTATCACACTGTCACATGTGTGTGTGTTTGTCTGTGTGTGTGTGTGTGTTTGTGTGTGTTTGTGTGTGTGTGTGTGTGTGTGTGTGTGTGTGTGTGTGTGTGTGTGTGTGTCTGAAGAGAAGATTTATATAAAAAGATGAAAATCTTATATTTTCTTTGTCTGAACATTTCCATTGTGAACCTTGAATCCCACCCCCTGATGTCTCTCACCTGGCTCCAGGTAGCTGCTGTCGTCCTCTGATGTGCTGAAGTCCAGGGAGCGAGACAGGACGGCGACAAAGCCTTCTTTAAACTCCTCAAAGTTCACCTGAGGAACAAACACAGAGATTTACTGTATTCACTGAACTATTCACCGGCAGAACAGCTGTAAACACAAAGTCTGAAATATTATCAGGTTGTTAAGTTATTAATTGATCTAATATGTGATCATCAGCACAGTTCCCTCTCTTTTAGCTCTGTGTTTGGTCTCCACCATGTTCACCAGCTGCTCTCTGACTGTCTGTCTTCTCTCTGCTGCTCGGCAGGTAGAGGACAGGCAGGTCGAGGACAGACAGGTAGAGGACAGGCAGGTAGAGGACAGACAGGTAGAGGACAGACAGGTAGAGGACAGACAGGTAGAGGACAGGCAGGTTGAGGTCAGACAGGTAGAGGACAGGCAGGTAGAGGACAGACAGGTAGAGGACAGACAGGTAGAGGACAGGCAGGTCGAGGACAGACAGGTAGAGGACAGGCAGGTAGAGGACAGGTAGGTAGAGGACAGGCAGGTAGAGGACAGACAGGTAGAGGACAGGCAGGTCGAGGACAGACAGGTAGAGGACAGGCAGGTCGAGGACAGACAGGTAGAGGACAGGCAGGTCGAGGACAGACAGGTAGAGGACAGGCAGGGAGAGGACAGACAGGTAGAGGACAGGCAGGTTGAGGTCAGACAGGTAGAGGACAGGCAGGTAGAGGACAGACAGGTAGAGGACAGACAGGTAGAGGACAGAGGTGAAAACACCGAACTCCAAAACTAGGAGCTAAAAGAGGCTGAAAAGCCACAGAGCTGCAGAGATGTTGAGAGTTGGTCATTAACATTTCTTAAAGTCATTCAAATTAATTGAAATGAATGAATGAATTCATTAATTGAAATGAATGAATTAATTCAAGGACATTTTAAGGCCCAGTTAATGACAGTATTCAGATAATGAGTTTGTGTTAAAGTGCTATGGAAACTCCAGGTCGTGTACTGGCTGCTGCTTTAAATCAAAGTGAAGCTGACAGCCGAGGCTCTTTGCCGCATGTCCACCTGTGTCTCTCTACACGGTCCTGTCAGAGAAGTAACTTAAAAACTCAAAGTTAGGACGAGGCAAAGACTTTAAAGAGGTCAGAGCTTCACTGCTGAAAGCTTTTACTCTGACCACATCTCTCTGTCTGGATTTGGTCTTTTATCTGTTGAGGCTGAAAACTAAAGGGGACGGAGGGTTTGCTGTCGGTCGATCTGCCAGAGGAAATCAGGTCGACTGAGTCTGTGACCTCCTTTAAATCCCTTTTATCAGAGATCTTCCCCTCAAGTGTTTTATTTCTCTGTTTTTCTTCTCTTTCAAACTCCTTGATTTCATGTGTCATGTCTCCTTTTTTCTGCCTGTGTCAAACACTTTGTGACGTGGATTTACTCTGTAAATAAAGATGGTAATTATCTGCATTAACACACAGTGACAGTTCGGAGGTCTTAGTTCAGTAATGGCCGACTGAAACGCCGTCTCTCACCCTGGCGTAGGTGCGTTCGCCCAGCAGTGTGTCCAGCAGCAGCGGCAGGTGAGCGTCCAACTGCAACTTCTGGCAGAGCGCCGTCAGCTCGTCTCTGTCCAGGAAGCCGGTGGCCGTCGTGTCGCAGCTGTCGAACTCCGCCTTCAGCTGGGCGACGTAGTGAGTGTGCTCCGCCTCCTCCATCCCGACGCATCACGCTGCAACAGCTACACCTGGAGAACAAACACACAGGAAACACTGAGGCAGAGTTTCACTGAGGACTCTCAGGAGACAAGGCGAGACGAGAAAAGATGAGAAGACACAAGATGAGAAGAGATTAAACGAGATGAGACAAGAGGAGACGAGAAGAGACGTGACGAGATGAGAAGAGATGTAACGAGATGAGACGAGGTGAGAAGAGATGAGACGAGAGGAGACGAGATGAGACGAGATGAGACGAGGTGAGAAGAGATGAGACGAGATGAGACGTGACAAGATGAGACTAGATGAAAAAAGATGAGACGAGATGTAACGAGAGGAGACGAGATGTAACGAGATGAGACGTGACGAGATGAGACGAGATGAGACGAGATGAGACGAGATGTAACGAGATGTAACGAGATGAGACGTGACGAGATGAGAAGAGATGAGACGAGATGTAACGAGATGAGACGAGAGGAGACGAGATGAGACGAGATGAGACGAGATGAGATGAGACGAGATGAAACGTGACGAGATGAGATGAGACGAGAGGAGACGAGATGAAACGTGACGAGAAGAGATGAGACGAGATGTGACGAGATGAGATGAGAGGAGACGAGATGAAAC
Organism: Seriola lalandi dorsalis; assembly: GCF_002814215.2. Taxonomy (NCBI): domain Eukaryota; kingdom Metazoa; phylum Chordata; class Actinopteri; order Carangiformes; family Carangidae; genus Seriola; species Seriola lalandi. The sequence goes on from NW_019524921.1 coordinate 131,558, forward strand.
GTGACGAGATGAGATGAGACGAGATGAAACGTGACGAGATGAGACGAGATGAGACGAGATGAGAAGAGATGAGACGAGAGGAGACAAGATGTAACGAGATGTAATGAGATGAGACGAGATGAGACGAGATGAAACGTGATGAGACGAGATGTAACGAGATGAGACGTGACGAGATGAGACGAGATGAGACGAGATGTAACAAGATGAGACGTGACGAGATGAGACGAGATGAAACGTGACGAGATGAGATGAGACGAGAGGAGGCGAGATGAGACGTGACGAGATGAGACGAGAGGAGACGAGATGAGACGTGACGAGATGAGACGAGATGAGACGAGATGAAACGTGACGAGATGAGACGAGATGAGACGTGACGAGATGAGACGAGATGAGACGAGATGAAACGTGACGAGATGAGACGAGAGGAGACTAGATGAGACGTGACGAGATGAGACGAGATGAGACGAGATGAGACGAGATGTAACGAGATGTAACGAGATGAGACGTGACGAGATGAGAAGAGATGAGACGAGATGTAACGAGATGAGACGAGAGGAGACGAGATGAGACGAGATGAGACGAGATGAGACGAGATGTAACGAGATGAGACGTGACGAGATGAGACGAGATGAAACGTGACGAGATGAGACGAGATGAGACGTGACGAGATGAGACGAGATGAGAC
>NW_019524921.1:132262-134766 GCF_002814215.2 Seriola lalandi dorsalis
CTCACCCTGGCGTAGGTGCGTTCGCCCAGCAGTGTGTCCAGCAGCAGCGGCAGGTGAGCGTCCAACTGCAACTTCTGGCAGAGCGCCGTCAGCTCGTCTCTGTCCAGGAAGCCGGTGGCCGTCGTGTCGCAGCTGTCGAACTCCGCCTTCAGCTGGGCGACGTAGTGAGTGTGCTCCGCCTCCTCCATCCCGACGCATCACGCTGCAACAGCTACACCTGGAGAACAAACACACAGGAAACACTGAGGCAGAGTTTCACTGAGGACTCTCAGGAGACAAGGCGAGACGAGAAAAGATGAGAAGACACAAGATGAGAAGAGATTAAACGAGATGAGACAAGAGGAGACGAGAAGAGACGTGACGAGATGAGAAGAGATGTCACGAGATGAGACGAGGTGAGAAGAGATGAGACGAGAGGAGACGAGATGAGACGAGAGGAGACGAGATGAGACGAGATGAAACGTGACGAGATGAGACGAGAAGAGACGTGACAAGATGAGACTAGATGAAAAAAGATGAGACGAGATGAGAAGAGATGTAACGAGATGAGACGAGGTGAGAAGAGAGGAGACGAGACGAGATGAGACGAGGTGAGAAGAGATGAGACGAGATGAGACGAGATGAGACGTGACGAGATGAGACGAGATGAAACGTGACGAGATGAGATGAGACGAGAGGAGACGAGATGAGACGTGACGAGATGAGACGAGAGGAGACGAGATGAGACGTGACGAGATGAGACGAGATGAAACGTGACGAGATGAGACGAGACGAGAGGAGACAAGATGTAACGAGATGTAATGAGATGAGACGAGATGAGACGAGATGAAACGTGACGAGATGAGACGAGATGAGACGAGATGTAACGAGATGTAACGAGATGAGACGTGACGAGATGAGATGTAACGAGATGAGACGAGATGAGACGAGATGTAACGAGATGTAACGAGATGAGATGAGACGAGATGTAACGAGATGAGACGAGATGAGACGAGATGAGACGAGATGAGACGAGATGAGACGAGATGAGACGAGATGAGACGAGATGAGACGAGACGAGATGAGACGAGATGAGACGAGATGAGACGAGATGAGACGAGATGAGACGAGATGTAACGAGATGAGACGAGATGTAACGAGATGAGACGTGACGAGATGAGATGAGATCAGCATCCGGTTCAGCACCTAGAACCGTGGCTTGGTCGTGACAGTACGTGTCAGATAGAACCTCCTCTGCAGCTCAGTTTATCTGTGGTGTTACATTTAATTATTTTATTATATGATCTAATATTATCATTGTTCATATATTTAAGTTTTTAAGAGAAAGCTAGTAAGTGATGTAGTAGGTAAGTTCAAAAACTGACGTTAGTATAGAGTTTCATAGAAAGATCACGAAATCTCTTCAACAGTTTGATCTGCGTCTGATCAGTAAATACTGATTGTTTGATCAGTAAATATTGATCTGTGTATTATCTGACTGCAGTTTTCGGCCTCCTGTCTAAACAGCAGCTGTAGAACAAGGTGGAACCAGCTTCTCTCCGGGGGTTTGATCCTGTCTAATGGATCAACTCCAGAAATGTCTCAGATTGCTGAAATATTTCCTGCTATCAGACGCTGTGAGGAGTCAACATGATGTTATCAGCTGAGAGGAGAAACAGTCTGTCACAGAGTGGAGACTTTCTGTTGTGTTGTTGATTTCAGCAGCTGGAAACATCTGCCCCTCCTCCCCCTGTGTGTCTGTTATATCATCAGTAATCTGTGCTCGTCAGTTCACCATCATCTTCATCAGTTTCCCTGCACACACACTGACCTTCCTCAGCTGGACACTGAAAGACCTTCATTTCTGATGTAACATACTGAGCTGTCACTGTTCACAGAATATTTTACTGCATCTTACTCTGTGTCTCTGTATCAGCTTTTATTTTACTAATCCCTGTTGTCATTTCCTGTTGTCCAACCTCAACACACAGCGAACTGTGGAGCTGAAAAACTATCAAACTAAAATCACAAAAAGTCACTACAGCTTCACTTTTCTGTCTTTATAATAATAATGTGAATTTTTAAGAGACAAAGTATAAATATAAATACAACTGTGATGGAGAATTCTCACTATATTACTGACATTTTAAGTAAATATTCAATTATCTGAGAAAATAATTGGTAAATAAATGAATAATCAAAACAGCTCTATTAGACAGTTAAAACATAAACATATCAATATAATTACAGCAGCATGAAATTAAAAAAATATGGTTTAAATAAGGGAATATCTGAAGTGAAGAAGTGAAGTGTCGTCTGACTAAACATTCATGTATCAGTGGACACTCCATATTTATCTGTATAATCAGTGAGGAACAGTTTGTAACAGCAGATCTCTGTGGTTATTAATTATTAAATATATATTAGTTATTAATGACTCTAACGTCATTTTCTCTTGACTCATTATAACTGCTCCTCTTCAGTGTTTAAATACCGATACATATACACACACACACGTATATATA
>NW_019524921.1:135371-137334 GCF_002814215.2 Seriola lalandi dorsalis
TCCCTCTGAGCTCCTTATCCTTATAAATCATGACGATCCCTCTCACATCTGATGCAGTTTCAGAATAAGTTTGTGTTTAACGTCACAGTGAACGACGGCAGTTCGCGGTGACGTTACACCGATAACTGTCCGGTCAGTCTCGCGAGCTGATGAAGCTTCACCATGGGAACGGAGCCGCGGGGACAAAAGGCTCGCGGCTCCACCGACACACAAAACGACCACAACACTCATGAGTCAGTGAGAAAAACGTTTAAGAAGTCGTTTCACACAAACAGAACAGCAGCTACGTCACTAACGGATATATCTGCCTGTCCGGTAACTACAAGAAGTTCACTGTAAATGTTAGTTACGTTAGTTTTAGTTTTAGGTTTAATCTTACCGCGGGAAAAGTTCTCCCCCTCCCTCCGGTCCTCTCCGGTAAAACTTCACGTTTCCTCCATCAAAGAGTCTCTGAGCTCCGGACAGTCCGCCGCTAAACCTCCGACATGAACCGAGAGTAACGGAGCAGGCGGGCACCGACTGACCGACAACCGCCAGCTGAAGCTACGGCTTATGTACGGGGAGAGACTTCCGGTCAGACCTTTCACAATAAAGGGGCAAATAACTGCGCATATTTCTCTGTTGATGATGTTAATAGTAATATTTTTAATTTGATTCACTCTTTGTGTGATTTTGTCATTTTTGTCAAGAACTGATTATTTTGTTATTTAATTAATTGAAATTAATTCTCGTAAGTTTCTCATTCAAACACTTTCTGCATTTTCATATAATTAACACAAAATAAAAGTCCTTTCCATGAATGTAGAGTTGTATCTGTTCCATTCTATGAAATAACAGGAAACTGTGAAACCTGCAAAATAAAGTGTTATTAAACAAAACAGCCTCAGAAAAAAGGTTTGTTATTCCATCATTGATACTAATGAGCTGTTCACTGACACAGCACAACACGCCCTTTTCTTTACTCTGAGTAAATATTACGGCAAGAAACAGACAAATTCAAATCATAAAGGGTTCATTAATTACAAAGGTAAATCCTTCCCAGGTGGCATTTTTAGGGGAAGCTTTTATTTTGAATAAATGTAAGTTTCCGGCCTCACACTGTGACACTTCTGTATCTTGTCGATTGTGTGAAAGTAAGAGCGAATAAATGACGGTGCAGTGTGAAGTGGAGCCGCTGGAGGGCGCTGCCACACAGACAGGAGAATATTACACACAGACTGTCTGTGTGTAATATTCTCAGCTCGTTTTTTACTGTTTTTTTTTTAACTGAAAATTATTATTATTATATTATATTAATATTTATATTTTTGAAATTTATTTAGTTTTTTTTTTTATGTTTTTGTATTTTTTTGTATTTTTGAATTTTTTTGTATTTTCGATATTTTCTTTGTCACTAAAAACTAAATCCTTCAGTTACTGTCCTTTATTTTTTCAGGTTGGAAACTAAGAACAAAAACTGCTGGACATGTAGTACAGAGATTTTTAGCCAGTGACATTTACATGTACAGTACTTTTGAAGAACTTTAAACTACAGTACATGACTCCATTAACAGTGTTTGGTTAAATAATCAGATGACAGAAGCGTCTCTTATTGATTAATCTGTGAGTAAAGTGTCTCCACTGACGTCATGTGACTCAGCATCATGTCACATCACTGTTATAAAACTGTGAGGCTGGTTCTGATTATTAACTTATATAAGATCTGAGATGACCTGGATCCAGACTGTCTGTCTCTGCCTGGTTCTGTCAGACCTGAGCTCAGGCCTCTCAGATCTCTGTTGATGGTTTCAGAAGTGAACTGGTTTAAAGTTCAGACATCAACAGAGTCTCTTTAAAGAATTTCATGTTGTTTTTCAATGATGAGTTTGTGTGTCCTGGGAAAAAAGGTCGAATCAGAGTTTAAACATTACATTAATGTACTGTGGTTTATATAAGAACAGATTTTATCATCACTATTATTATC
>NW_019524921.1:137543-140043 GCF_002814215.2 Seriola lalandi dorsalis
GTAGTGGTAGCAGTAGTAGTAGTAGCAGTGGCACTGCTGCATCAACATAAATGGACTTTTATCAAAAAGTTTATTTTACCAAAGATTTCAATATTTCCTGCAGCACTTGAAGGTAGCAGCAGAGCCCGCCCGCCTCTCTTCCCTCAGATGAGCAGAGCTGAGCTGTGATTGGTGGAGAGCTGAAGTCGGCCGGGGGTGGAGCTCGGAGGAAGAAAGCTGAGTAGGAAACAACGTGAATTAGGAGTGAAGACTGTAAAGACGATCCACAGGTCCGGACTGTCACACACGTTTACCTGCGACAGGTGAGTTCACGTCTTGTTAGAAATCTGTGACAGCATCAGCGTCAGTGTGGAGCAGCGGGAAGAGCTGAGGAGACTCTTCCTCAGCCGAGGAACAAAGACTCTCAGTGTTTCCTCCACACAGCTGATGCTAGTGAGCAGAGCCACTGTCCGGCAGAGTCAGGACAGGTGAACACAGGTGAACACAGGTGAACACAGGTGAACACAGGTGAACATTCAAGACGCCAGGAAAAATCAAAAACATCGTAAGAAGCTTTACTTTGAAGGAAATGGTTGTTTTCACTGGGATCCTGAAGTAACACTACGTTACTTTACTTTGGTGTGTATTATAAGACCACAGAGTAAAATACTTTAAAGTTACTTCAGTAAACTTAAAGTAGTGCAGACTAACACTTTATATCCACTCACAGTCACATTTATTTAAAGTGTGTGTGTGTGTGTGTGTGTGTGTGTGTGTGTGTGTGTGTGTGTGTGTGTGTGTGTGTGTGTAGGTCCAGGCTGCAGACTCTGTGTTGGTTGTGGGAGGGGGGTCGACCGGCGTGGAGATGGCTGCTGAGATCAAGACGGAGTATCCAGACAAAAAGGTGATGACCTCTGACCCCTGACCCCTGTTGGTGATAAAGTGTATTCCGGTCTTTGCCACGCAGATGTAATTTAAATGGATCTTACACTGTTTCTGGTCCTGATCCTCCTCGGCTCAGAGACCTGGTCCTGGTCTAAAGCCCCCCCTCTTGTTCAGGTGGTTCTGATCCACTCCAGGATCGGACTGGCCGACCCGGAGCTGCTGCCCAGCGTCCGACAGCAGGCCAAAGAGGTTCTGCTGGAGAAGGGAGTGGAGCTGCGGCTGGGTATGTACACCTGTTCACACTGCAGACAGGTGGTCAGGCTCAGACCAGGTCAGGCTCAGACCAGGTTCTGGTTGTGGTGTGTTGCAGGACAGAAGGTGGTTTCTCTGTCTGAGCTGCAGCTGAACGTCACTCAGAGGAACATGGAGGTCGCCACAGAGCGAGGAGAGACTCTGACCACAGACCTGATCGTCTGCTGCACCGGACTCAAGGTCAACTCTGCCGCATACGCCTCCAGCTTCTGTGAGCGCACACACACACACACACACACACACACACACACACACACACACACACACACACACACACAGGCTGAAAACATGTTTTGTGAGGTCAGTGACCTTTGACCTCCAAAGTCTAGTGGAATAACAACAGTGACACATGTCTGTTCCTCAATCAGCTGAATGAGTGTTGGACAGGTAAAGGTGAGGTCAACAGGAATGTGTGAGGTCAAAGGTTGGAGCTGACCCTGTGTGTTTCTCTGACAGCGGACAGTCTGACCGACAGCGGAGCTCTGAAGGTCAACCAGCACCTGCAGATCCAAGGTTTCTCCAACATCTTTGCCGTGGGCGACTGTGCCGACGTCAAAGAGCCCAAGATGGCGTACCACGCCGGACTGCACGCCGCCGTTGCCGTTAGCAACATCACTAACGGTCTGAGAGGGAAGGAGCTGACGTCCTATCACACAGGTACACACACACACCTGTCTGTGTTCTTAGTGACCTGATGTAGCTGCTGGTTGGCTAGTTGACTGATGATGCCTCTGCTGGTTGCTAGGTAACATCACCATGTTGCTGGCAATGGGCCGAAACGACGGCGTGGGTCAGTTCAACGGACTGAAGCTTCCACGAAGTGTCGTCGCTCTGGGGAAGAGTCGAGATCTGCTGCTGTGGAAGAGCTGGAGGGAGATGAAGCAGACACAACCCTGACACACACACACACACACACACACACACACACACACACACACACACACACACACACACACACACACCCCTTCTGAATAATGTTTACTGTGAAATTAGCAGCTGACCTCAGTGATCATGTGACCTCAGGTTTGTAGACAAACTTTGACCTGAAGAGAAACTAATTTATGAAAATGTTGCCGTCACTTCAGTTTAAACTACAAACACATTTTACTGTCATGTGAGCTTTTATTTTGAAGTTTAACCGATTGAACTTTTTCATGAACACACAAACGTTATTGGTCAGAATCTGTAAACACTGTTCTTTAAAGTGAAGCTTTAAACTTCTCATGTTCCTCTGGTTTCACTTCCTGGTCTGGAGTTACAGCTCATCAGTTAAATGTTTGTGCCAATAAAGTTTCAGCTTGAAAAACATTTAAAAACTGCATCT
>NW_019524921.1:145043-147586 GCF_002814215.2 Seriola lalandi dorsalis
ATCAGCTGTTATTGATTAATGTGATGAAACAAATGAATCCAGAGGACACGGCTCAGTCTGCAGCTCCTGTCTCTCCTCCTGCGGTCTGCTGCTTCACCTGTTCCCTCCTTATTAAAGCCTCATCAGGGGGCGGGGCCTCGAGGACACACCTTCTTTCATTCATCATTTCACTGTTCACATTGTTTTAAATAACTGAACAGACTGGATAACCAGGAACAACAGATATCAAAGTTCATACATTTAAAGACTAAGTTTTCCACAAAGAAACAAGTTTAAACATCTTAAACATCAAGTCTAATTATATTTGAGGTCAAATGTAAAGAACCAGAGCGGTTTCCACATGACAGCAGTAAAACACCTGCAGGACTTTTATTAGTCACATATATTTCCTTCTTTTATTTTATTAAAACATCTGAAATCTCCTGATGTCATCACAGAACAGACTGAAGAACAGAGTGTGACTGTGTTTAATCTGAACCTTCAGTTTGTTCCAGGTCACAGTCGATTATCAGCCTCTCACTGTTGGTATCAGTCTGACTGTGACTGACGACAGTTACTACAGGTTCAGTTGCTTCTTCTCCACGTCACGTTTCACGTCACAGCCTTTATCTGACAGCTGCTGATCGCTTTTCAAATTAAGAGTTTATATAGTAAAAATGTCTTGATAAGTTTTTAAATATGGTTCATGTTTAGATCAAACCAGTGGTTTGAGTCAGTCAGTCTCAGACTCAGTCACTCAGTCTCAGACTCAGTCTCAGACTCAGACTCAGACTCAGACTCAGTCTCAGTCTCAGACTCAGACTCAGACTCAGTCTCAGTCTCAGTCTCAGTCTGACTCAGTCTCAGACTCAGTCTCAGACTCAGACTCAGTCTCAGACTCAGTCTCAGACTCAGACTCAGACTCAGACTCAGTCTCAGTCTCAGTCTCAGACTCAGACTCAGACTCAGTCTCAGTCTCAGTCTCTGTCTCAGACTCAGTCTCAGACTCAGTCTCAGACTCAGACTCAGACTCAGTCTCTGTCTCAGACTCAGACTCAGACTCAGTCTCAGACTCAGTCTCAGACTCAGACTCAGACTCAGTCTCAGTCTCAGTCTCAGACTCAGTCTCAGACTCAGTCTCAGTCTCTGTCTCAGACTCAGTCTCAGACTCAGTCTCAGACTCAGTCTCAGTCTTTATTACTATAATAATAATAATAATAATTATTATTATTATTATTCATAACCTATTATTGAGTGTTTTAAATCAACTTATTTGCAGTCTGCTTGGACTATAAACTGTGTTTTGATCTATTTTAAGACATTAACAGTAAAGTATAATTATTATTGATTAGACAGATTATTGATTTATAGTCAGCGTTTCATTTGTCGCAGTGAGATGATTTTAAAAGTGACGATCAATATCTGGTTACAGTCCAGCAGACAGTCAGTAATGTGTGTGTGTGTGTGTGTGTGTGTGTGTGTGTGTGTGTGTGTATGTATGTGCATGTATGTGCGCGTGCGTGTTCGTTTTCTGGTCGGTCCGCTCTGACGTTTCTTTACGTCGCCGTTACGTCACCTAAACGATGCGGAAGTGGAAGTCACCGTAGAGAACGTAAACTAATGTCAAGCAATCGCGACAAAAATAAAGAGCAGAGCCGCAGAAGAGAGAGCAGAAGAAGAAGAGAAGCGGCGGGAGATGACGACACTCTTAGTCTCCGGCGGCACTTTCACGGCTACCGGCATGTAACGTAACTCAGCTAGCCGTTACCGTAACTACTCCGTCGGCTCTCCGTTACGTCTGCCCTCCCCGCGACCGTCGGTTCGGTCGTTCCCCCCGCCGTCACCGCTGAATGGACCGGCCGGTGACTCAGAGTCCACGCCGCTGCTGCTGTTCGGTCGCATGGGTCTGTGAAAGCTGCAAACCCCGCTACAGCCCGTCCTCCCTGGAAGGTAAGTGACGCTCCCCGAAATCCCTTTGAGAAACAACCGCTCTTAAGGTTTCTTCAGGTTTTAACTCATCAGACTCGCGCCTGAACAAAAGTGAAAGTGTTTCCGGATCCAGGACCAGATCCTCATGAACTCGGCGTCCACATCCCTCCGGTAAACCGGCGCTTCCTCCGGTGAAATCTCCACTTCTACAAGCCTCCGTCTGGAAACGGCTGTCGGTTCAAACGACGGTCCACCCCGCGGAGCGGTGCCAGCAGCGCCGCGGGTCTCTTGGAAAAGTCCACGACCCAGCGAAGGCGGTTCTGCTGGGTCCAATATGCACGAGCCGAACTGTGGAGTTTCTCCTCGTGGTTTATCCAAGGCTTTAAAACACAGCAGCTCGGTGTTTTCTGCAGATAGGCACAAAGAGGAGCGTTAAACCGAGTCCTTGTTGAAAGGAGTTCAGGGGAGAGACGCACCCGACAGAGAGACCCGGTTCCGAGGGAAACAAACCTCTTCTATGTTTTTATGTTTGTTTCATGGATCAAACCGTGGAGATAATTCAACAAATCGTCTGAACTGGACCGCGTCCCCATTAGTCATAACCAAGACCAGAACCAGGACCAGGACCAAGACCA
>NW_019524921.1:148762-149984 GCF_002814215.2 Seriola lalandi dorsalis
ACACACACACACACACACACACACACACACACACACACACACACACTGCAGCTGCAGACTGATTGATGCGTTGCATGCTGGGAGCTACACAGACAGTTCATCCTGCTGCTGCTTCTTTTATCATCCATCATCAAACAAAAGGGATGCGACAGACATCACCTGTGTGCTGCTGCGATGAGACGACGGCGCGCTGCGTTCAGGAACACACCTCCACAGTCGTTACATGGAGACCTCTGTGTTGGTGCAGCAAGTGTCCGGACACAAAGCAGCAGCTGTGTAGACGGGTGGCTAAAGCACTCATTTATCAATCAATCAATCAATCAATCAATCAATCAAGCTTTATTTGAAGAATAAGATTCAATAAAATTGATTTAAAAAGTTACAATAACATTAGCAAACAAAAGAACATAAGAGAATGAATAATAAAATAGAATAAAATACAATAACATAATTACAATAGAATGAGTGATGACTGAAACCATATTTAATGAAAAGCTCCAGCTGCTGTCGGGTCGTCACAGACGCTCCAGAGGTTTGAGTCCGACACCAGAGCAGTGCTAGTCATGTGATGTTAAGGTGAGCAGTGTGTGATTGGCTCAGAGGACACGGCAGACATCAGTCCAACGACTGGAGCTTCACGTCCAATGAAGCTTCACTTTCTGCAGCAGCTCAACCTGAAGAAAAGAGAGAAAGTTGAAAAGTTTGTGGATATTTTCTCGACTCGAAAGCGAAGCTTCTGTCAGAAACACCTGTGACGACTCCGTCTCCACTGACGGTCCGATCGACAGTCTTCTGGCAGGTGTTTAGAAGCCGCTCTGACCACACGTACTTTATTATGAAAGGACAAATACAAGAGTGTTTGTCAGCTGGAATCTGTCTCCTGTGAAGATGGAGGACGTTGATGAATCATCTCACCTGGTCACCTGTCGGCAGGTTCCAGGTGACGGGACGACATCTTCCTGCTGGAGAGGACCAAGGTGTTTCTGAGAGTTTACCTAGGGACAGGTAACTGACTACATCATGGTGTAACAGAGAGAGAGAGAGACTGTGGTGCTCTGTGACATCACAGTTGGGGGCGTGGTCAATATCTCTAACTTGTAGAGTTGTACAGTTTAATCATCCTGCTGTAATATCTCGTGGTCCTTTTGAAAGCAGCTCCAGTGTCCGACCAGGTCAGCTGACCCTCTGACCCCGCCCCCTCCTCCTCCACTGCCCTCCAGCC
>NW_019524921.1:150269-162769 GCF_002814215.2 Seriola lalandi dorsalis
CACACACACATACACACACCCACCTTCTTCTAAGCTGTGTGCTGCCATCTGTCAGAGCTGCTCATCACTGGCTGAAGGAGCTCCTGTCTGCAGGCAGCTGAGGACAGGATTGGCTGGCAGCATGCCTGGAAGAAGGGGGCGTGGGCATCAGCTGATTGATAGAGATCGGAAGTGGAGGAGGAGGATGAGGGGTGAGGAGGAGGAAGAGGAGGAGCAAGAGGAGGAGCAAGAGGAGGAGCCGGAGGAGACGATAAATCCACGATGAGCCGGCTCTGCTACAGACAACAAGTGTTCAAGAGAGAGAGAGAGAAAGGAGGGCGAGGGAGGATAGAACGAGGCTACTCTGCAACAGAGAGAGAGAGAGTGACGGGACAGAAGAGAGCGAGAGGAAAAGGACGTTACCACGGCAACTCGGGGGACGTCGCTGCAGGGACGAGGACACCAGCACACACAGGTAAGGTTACAGCTCTGTGTGTGTGTGTGTGTGTGTGTGTGTGTGTGTGTGTGTGTGTCAGCACATGTGTCTGCATATGTGTGGTTTTCTAAGTGTGTGTGTGTTGGTGGATTGAGCAGTGCATGCTGGGAGGGGGGAGGAGGAGTGTTGGGGGTGGAGGAGTGTTGGGGGAATCCTATTAGCAGAGTCCAGGAAAAGTAGGGCTAACTGTGTGCTTATCAGTGTGTGTGTGTGTGTGTGTGTGTGTGTGTGTGTGTGTGTGTGTGTGTGTGTCTGTATGTGTGTGTGTCTGTATGTGTGTGTTTCAGGAATGTTTCAGCTTTTGTTTGCACATTGTCACATCTGAGGATCTAAATAAAGATTTCACTTCACAGTTGAATCAGTTGAACACAGGTGGTGTGTGTGTGTGTGTGTGTGTGTGTGTGTGTCTGTGTGTGTGTGTGTGTGTGTGTGTGTCTGTGTGTGTGTCTGTGTGTGTGTGTGTGTGGCTGTAAACTGTAAACTCAGATCAGAGTTCAGTGTGAGATAAAACTCAGTCGAACTCTCTGAACTTGAGAAACATGAGAACATCAGGTTGAGTGGAATCACAGCTGGAGGGAAGAAGGTCAGTGTCAGAAACATCTGGATCCTTCATCTCTCTGGAGGAGGATGGATCATGTGAATTTTACATGTGAACTGCAACAACTAGTTGATCGATCGATCTGTCAGATGTTTGTGTCCTGACAGATGTTTGTCTCCTGTCAGATGTTTGTCTCCTCTGACAGATGTTTGTCTCCTGTCAGATGTTTGTCTCCTCTGACAGATGTTTGTCTCCTCACAGATGTTTGTCTCCTGTCAGATGTTTGTCTCCTCTGACAGATGTTTGTCTCCTGACAGATGTTTGTCTCCTCTGACAGATGTTTGTCTCCTCACAGATGTTTGTCTCCTCTGACAGATGTTTGTCTCCTCACAGATGTTTGTCTCCTGTCAGATGTTTGTCTCCTCTGACAGATGTTTGTCTCCTGACAGATGTTTGTCTCACACGGTCTGCTGTACATGTCACAGCTTTCAGTTTACTTTCACGACAGAGAAAAGCTTCTGATCGTCACAGATCTTCTGGAGTCGATCAGTCGATTATCAGAATAGTTTCTGATTATTTCCTATTGATCCGCTATAGCTCAGCTCTGTGTTTTCTTATATGACTGTATCATGTTCAGCAATGGTGGGCGGCTCGAGGACCAAACCCGGCCCTCCGACAAAGACTTCTGGCCCCTGCTGAGAACTGAGGGTTTCTCTTCTTCTCTGTTTACAACAATATGATGTTTGACTCACAGCGAACACAGACTGAACAGATGTGAAGCAGCTGATCAGACACATGTTCATGTCCATCAGTCTGTTTCCACCAGACTTTATTAGTCAGTGATATTCTTAATCAAATAAAACATATAACTGTGACTGATGTGTAAATTACAGTCACAGCTGCAGCGATTAATCAATTAATCAATCAGTTAATAAACATGAAAAAAGTTATAGGTGACTTTGTTAATATCTAATAATTGTTTTACTGATTCTTTAAGCACAAATTTCACACAAGTTTCCAGCTTCTCCAACGTGAGAATTTGATGCTTTTCCTGGTTTTAAATGATAATAAACCGATTATCTCTGGCTTTAAATAGTGACACACATTTTTCAGATTCACCAGGGGAGTAAGATCGGGAGTCATTTAACTCACAGCTGTGGTCATTGATCGTCTCACATTAAGTTTCTAAGAGTCTTCTACGTTTCCTCCTCCGTCCTCTCGACTCCGGAGTCTTCAGACCCTCAAACAGAGACTTTCAGAAACTCTGCTGGACCTGTTTTATTTTCAAAAATGTGGGGTTGTGTTTTATTTTGAAACTCAGGTAGACAGAGAATCCACAGACTGAACAGTCTACTTCCTGTTTACACCGGCGTGCACATGCTCAGTGTAGAGAGTGGTCATGTGACGTGTGTTAGCGTGATGATGGATTTAGTTTGGACGTGTTGGTGTGAACGCAGCCTCCTTAGTCTTTGTTTTTAATCCAGATGTTTTAGACACTGCAGACTGAAGAGAGAACAGCTGTTTCTGTGAGAACACACAGGTGTTTACAGGTGAGATGTGAATCTCACATTTGATGACTGGACAGCAGCAGGTCCAGACTTGGACAGGGTTTGGACCTGGTCTTGTTCTGACTTTGAGCTGTCCTTGAGCGAAGTGTTGAGCTTTACCTGTAAACAGGAAGTGTTTGTCCAGATGAAATCTGACCCTCACAAGAAGCCGATCTTAAACCTACACTCTGCTGGTCTCTGGTCTCTGGTCTCTGCTGGTCTCTGCTGGTCTCTGGTCTCTGCTGGTCTCTGGTCTCTGCTGGTCTTTGGTCTCTGCTGGTCTCTGCTGGTCTCTGGTCTCTGCTGGTCTTTGGTCTCTGCTGGTCTCTGCTGGTGTCTGCTGGTCTCTGCTGGTCTCTGGTCTCTGCTGGTCTTTGGTCTCTGCTGGTCTCTGCTGGTGTCTGCTGGTCTCTGCTGGTCTCTGGTCTCTGCTGGTCTCTGGTCTCTTCTGGTCTCTGCTGGTCTCTGCTGGTCTCTGCTGGTCTTTGGTCTCTGCTGGTCTCTGCTGGTCTCTGCTGGTCTCTAGTCTCTTCTGGTCTCTGCTGGTCTCTGGACTTTGCTGGTCTCTGCTGGTCTCTGGTCTCTGCTGGTCTCTGATCTCTGCTGGTCTCTGGACTTTGCTGGTCTCTGCTGGTCTCTGGTCTCTGCTGGTCTCTGGACTTTGCTGGTCTCTGCTGGTCTCTGCCGGTCTCTGCTGGACTATGGACTCTGCTGGTGTCTGGACTCTTCTGGTCTCTTCTGTTCTCTGCTGGTCTCTGCTGGTCTCTGGTCTCTTCTGGTCTCTGCTGGTCTTTGGACTCTTCTGGTCTCCTCTGGTCTCTGGTCTCTTCTGGTCCCTGGTCTCTGCTGGTCTCTGCTGATCTCTGCTGGTCTCTGCTGGTCTCTGGACTCTTCTGGTCTCTGGTCTCTTCTGGTCTCTTGTCTCTTCTGGTCTCTTGTCTCTGGACTCTTCCGGTATCTGGTCTCTTCTGGTCTCTGGTCTCTTCTGGTCTCTACTGTTCTCTGCCGGTCTCTGCTGGTCTCTGGTCTCTTCTGGTCTCTGCCGGTTTCTGCTGGTCTCTGCTGGTCTCTGGACTCTTCTGGTCTCTTCTGGTCTCTTCTGGTCGGTGGTCTCTGGTCTCTGGACTCTTCTGGTCTATTCTGGTCGGTGGTCTCTGCTGGTCTCTTGTCTCTGCTGGTCTCTGGTCTCTGGTCTCTGCTGGTCTGTGGTCTCTGGTCTCTGGTCTCTGCTGGTCTCTGTTGGTCTCTGGTCTCTGCTGGTCTCTGTTGGTCTCTGGTCAGAGTCACAAAGTGCAGCTGTCAAATCCAGATGTCCAGTCCCTCTGAACAAAATCCAGATGTGACCCAAGTGATTAATTTGTAAGCTGAAGAATAAAAAGTGTAAATGCTGAAAGCAGTCAAAGTGTCCGCTGCAGTGATTGATCCATCAAAAACATAAAATCAATTAATTGTTTCACTCATTTTTCAAATCAAATCAAAAGTGAAAATAATCATTAATTTGAGTGCAATATAAAACCTAGTTGTAATATTATTTGGGCCTTTGTAGGGGGGGGTCAGGGGGGGGTCAGGCCTCTCTCTGTTGACTGTGGTTGTGTTGCTTCCCTGCAGCCTCTTGTGTTTTCATGTGACTTCAGACTCTCCTCATGATCTAAACCACTGAGCTGCGTCCGTCCAGCAGAGCAGAGAGGAGGAGCCGGCTGCAGAGTTACTGTTAGATCTGAGATAGAAACACAGACACTGAAGTCTGAACTCAGACAGAATAAAACTGACGGAAAATACAACCAGTGAATGGATCATGATATTAAGAGTAGACCCCTCAAAACATCTCTGTGAGCACAAAGCTAAACATGAAATCTAAAGTAATAAACAGAGTGTGACTGTAAGAAGTCTTTGTTGGTGTAAACTGTGGATCAGACAGTTCGTACAATGCCTCTAGTTTTCTCACCTGACGATCCTCCAAGCTGCTTTTCCTCTTCTATTAATAGACGAATCAAACTCACATGTCGCTTGGTGCCGGCTGGCCCACATGTTCCTGCCGCCATGTTGGAGGCCGGCCAAGGACATGAATGGACTTGTAACTAGCACGGTATTTAAGCTTATCAGAGGGTAAGGACACATGTTGTCTGAAGGGCTGAGAACTCACTTACAAATGACAAAAGGTAGTAAGGAGTCGTTCCACCTAAAACCTCCTGAACAGCCTCAGTGCTCTTTGTTGTGTATTGATCTGGATCTGGATTGTCATTTCTTCAGATGATATTTCCTGATTCGGTGTTTTGATAATGGTGATGGGGAACAGAAACACATCACCCCAAACTCTCCCACCGAGAACACCCCTAAAATAAACAGTAGAACCTCCTCAATGACCATCAGATGTCTTAAATACCATAGAACCTTTTAAAAATATGGAGATCTACCTAGGGACTTCTAGAACACCTTCAGGAAAGCTTAGAATCGCCTCAATGACCATCAGATGTCTTAAATACCGTATAACTTTTTTAATGACCACTAGAACCTTTTAAAAATATGGAGATCTACCTAAGGACCTCTAGAACACCTTTAGGAAAGCTTAGAATCGCCTCAATGACCATCAGATGTCTTAAATACCGTATAACTTTTTTAATGACCACTAGAACCTTTTAAAAATATGGAGATCTACCTAAGGACCTCTAGAACACCTTTAGGAAAGCTTAGAATCGCCTCAATGACCATCAGATGTCTTAAATACCGTATAACTTTTTTAATGACCACTAGAACCTTTTAAAAATATGGAGATCTACCTAGGGACCTCTAGAACACCTTTAGGAAAGCTTAGAATCGCCTCAATGACCATCAGAACCTCCTAATCTACTCCAAGTCCTCCTACGTGACTGCTGCAGTATTTCAAAGGACCTCCAGGATATCTTCAATAACCATTAGAACATCTTAAAGGAATCCTAGAACATCTTCAATGACACCGACAATCCCAGAACGTCCTACAGAAATTGTAGAACCTCCTAAATGACCCCTAGAACATCCGCACCCTAAAGGACCCTATAATCTTCTGATTTATTACTAGAACCTCTTAAAGGATCCTTAGAGTGTCCTAAAGGACTCGCAGAACCTCATCATTAACCAGTAGAACATTTAAAGAACCCGTAAAGTAAAGGCCCAGTAGAACCTGCTAACTTGCAGCGACTCTCCATCTGATGAATAAAACATGAGAGATCTTTGGTGTCTGATCACAGCAGTGAACCAGTTTGTCTGAGGACACCAGTTGACCTACAAAGAAGATTCACACTGACAAAGTGTTGATCATCAGCCACAAGGTTTATGAGTTGTAGGATGGAAACCTCCTTTTTCACAGTTCGGATCATACAAATGACATTTATTGTTGTTGGTTTGAAACAGCTGAAGAGTCCAAATGTTTTCAGTATTGTCTGGAACCAAGTTAATAGAACAGCAGTTTGTTTTTTTACGAGTTGTGCTGCATCAGAGCACAAAACATGAACGGTTCCTGAGTCTGAATGTATGTTTGAAAGTTTGAATGTGTGAGAAAGAACATCCTGAAGGAATTTATGAATTCAGAGTGTCTGGCCTTCGATAGGAAGAAGCTGAAGATGTAAATCTTCACTATACTGTAAATTTCTGTGTGTTCTTTTGTCATCTGCCTTTGTTTTTCTATTTTGATGATATCAGAAGGTTCTCATGAAAAGCATGATGTGAGATGTAGAACGTGAAAAGCTCAGATTGACTCTGCTGTCCTGACTGAACTACATCATATTAACTTTGTGTGTGTCTCTGCTTCTTGCCGCAGGTTGAAGAAATGATGAGCAGATGGAGGATAGAAAGATCATGAAGGACTTCTGATGGGCACTTTGATGGGCACCAGGAGGTCGAGGGACCCTTTGCACAAATAGCAAAGGGCCTCAGAAAAGGAAGATCAAAACCTTTAGGTCACTCCGTTGTCAACATGTCTCAGGCAGGTAAAGTCCTTCACCTGTACGTAGAGGTGAGGTCTGTTGCTGAGGACGAAGGAAAGGTGCTGGGAAGAGGAACTGATGGGACTGGTCACCTGATGCTTCAGTGTCCAGACGTCCTCCCTCATCCCCAGAGGAGCTCCACCCACTCCAGTCCCAACCGCAGTCCAGCTGTTTCCCCAGACGCTCAGCATCACACTGGGAACCACAGCTTAGCCCGTTCAAAGTCCTCCTCCAGGCACTCAGTCAGCTTCCAACTCCAAAACCCTGATGCACCAGGATCTCCCGCCCAGTTCCATCGACAGGATGTGTTGTCTGACAGTTTTGGGCAGTTACTCCAGGTCCTTGCACCTGGAACAAATAGTCAAGGCCAGCATGGCTCCCTGGGACCCACCCGTTCCTCAGACTTGGATCCCTACCAGGGAAAGGTGCTTATCTCCCCATCTTCTACATGCTCGGGGAGGCTGAGTGTACCCTCCACTCCCACCGGCAACCGTAGGTCCTGTGAGATCCCAGCGGTGGGGGGTGAGGAGGGGAGGACATCTGTGGTTACCTTTGGCTACATAGAGAAAGCTAATGTCCACAGCATGGGCAGCCGGCGTACTTCTGTGTGCCAAAGTGAGTTGGACAATCCTGTGAACAGAATAGAGGGGCAGCCGCTGCCTGCCCATCTCCGGAAACGGCTGAGTGACCCAGTGTGGTACAACAGTCAGCCGGCAACGGGCAACCCTTACCCTGATCACCCCTACCTATCCCAGAATCAGTCCCCACGGGGCTCGCCTTACCTGCAGAGGGCTGCCCTGGAGGCAGTAGCCGGAGATGCCACCCACAGGGCCTTGGAGGAGTTTGGATCCCCAGATCTCAGACGGCGATTTGCCGGTCATGGCTCAGAGAACTGCAGCCCCACCCTTCCACGGCACTACCAGTCCCCTCGCTGCCGGTCCTGGGGGGGGTCACCTGTCCTGCCTCGCAGCACCCTCACCCTGCCATCCAAGGCCCAGCTCTCAGAGCTGGATAGGGGGATCTGCCGTAGTTCAGTGAATGGGATACCCAGAAGTCCTGCCTCTGACCACCTGTGTACCCACACTGGATACTCCTCCCACTCAGCGGCTCCAACCTCAGCACTTCACTCACATGGCCCCCCCCAGAGCCCGCAGAGGCCACGGCTCGGGGATGAGAGCTCCAAGTTTTCCACCAAATTTCATCCACCTTTACCTGCAGGGAGACCTACAGACATCCAGCATGGGATTCCAACGAGCAGATTCCCCACCAGCCACCAGCCCAGTACAGGCTACCGAACCAGTGGGAACTCCCAACACATTGTTAATAGTAGCTATAAAGCTAACATCACCAACACCAGTAATAACGCTAGAGACAGTACACAGTACAGTGCTCACGATAAGAGTCACTACAAATCGTCACGCTGCAGCAGCAGAGCCAGTGATCATTCAGCAGTCAGCCCCACCAACGGCAGGAGAAGTGTCTCCCCATCCTCAAACACTGAACTGGCTTGTAAGTTAGCCGTGGAGGCTACCAAACTGTCCTCCATCTTTGCAGGCAGACGGACTCCCTCTCCAACACCTTCTCAAGCTGAGTCGCTGCTGTCAGAGAGTCCCAAGATGGGAGGGTCATTCCTCAGTGAATCCCACCCGCACGCCACCCTTCAAGGGCAAAACTCCCATGAACCCCTGCAGGCAGATAACCAGAACCACAGATGGAAAACAGACAAACCGATACCTCAAACCAGACCAGGACGTGTCAACCCCTTCTTGTCCCAGACAGGCCTCTCTCCATCTCCAGGTTTACCGGCGAGGTTGCACCGAGCTGCCGCTTCGCAGTCTCCAGTTTTAGACCCAAGGAGTTCATCACTCAGTACAGACATGTCCAACCTGCACCGCTACCAGCCACCACAGTACACTGGGGACCACAAATCACCTGGCATGGAGAGGAAGCAGTATGATCACCTCTTTGATCGATCACCCAGGGACAGCCCTGAACTCTCCAGGAGACACCTCTCCAGCCAAAACACAGAGGGTTTACCCGTGAGCTGGACCTCCAGACAGCAGGAGTGGAGGGAGACTGGACCAGTCCGGGACCGAGACGAACTCTGTGAAAAAGACCACAGACAGTCAACCTTTAGAGTTTACACTCCAAGCAAGGATGGAGATGACAAAGAGGTGAAGACGTCAGTGCAGGGGAACCAGAGGTCAGTTGTAGACATATCCAAGGATCAGAGGGAGGAGGTCCAGGATCACAGCGGGGCTGGAGGGACGTCCTCTCAGAGCTCCAGTGGGGTGACCGGCAGCATGGGAGACAGTTCCCAGCTGGACAGAAACGACAGTTTGTTCCCCGAAACTTCAAGTCAGTCGAGCCACGACACGGCGGACACCGGCTCTGGGATACAGGTCGGCTGGACGGGAGGATGAGGAGGGTCGGTTGTGTGTAAATACAGCCAGACCCTGTGTGTGTGTGAGGATGTGGTTATGAAGTATGGCTGTGTTGTGAGCCGGTGTGGTCATGTGTGAGTGGGGTGAGATTGATGTCATGATGACGTCATGATGTCAGATTCACATTGATGACAATAAATATAAAACAAAGTTGAAGTCCCTCCTCAACATTTCATTAGTTTGTCTCTCCGTCCATATTCTAACATGAACGTCCTGCTGGACTGATCAGATTATTTTGTTAGCCCTCAGCAACTACAGTTCCCATAATGCTTTGATGGCAACTCTGTGGCTAAGACTCTTGGGATATGTTGTTGAGTTCTAACAACTGTTTTCATTTGAATATCAGAACAATAAAAACTTGAAAACAAGAAAAACTGCCTCAGTATAAACGATGTCTGTAGTTTCTTTAATTTCCTCTGGATCACAGTTTTTTCTGCCAAATTAAAACATATTTAATTTTCATATGCCTTTATTTAGTTTTTGTCTGGTGTGATTTGGTGAAGGCGCTGGTCTACAGTCCTATTGTCTTTATTATTTTAATCATTTAAAATACTTTTTTCCTGTATAATCTGAATTTTAAATTTACACCACCAATTTCTTTAATCAAGGGCTACAATTGTCATTATTGATTATTATATTATTATTTATTCAATAAATAAATGTTGGAAAATCACAAAAGCACAGCCCGAGGTTATTTATTTCAGTCTCTTGATTTATTTGACCAACTGTCCAAAACCTGAAAATGTTACTGTCACATATAGATAGAAAACTCAGGCATCTTCACATTTGCACATTTTTGCAGTTTTGCTTGAAAAATAACTACTGCGATTAATCGATTGTCTAAATAGTCAACAGTTAATATTTCATTGATCGATTAATCAAATAATCGTTGCAGCTGTAGTTTAAATCAAATCAGAGCTTGATTATAAAAACATGTACACTGATTAACTTCCAGAGGCAAGATTGCCTGACCACACACGGAACTGTAAATATCATATCATTTAAAATAGATAAAGACTTTATCGTATTTCAACCCGACTGTGTTTCCTCCTCCTGCAGTCGGACAGCGGCTCAGCGACGATTCCGTCCTCACGGTCGCTGAAGATCGCCCGAGCCAAGTGGGAGTTCCTGTTTGGAGGCCAGACAGAGGACAGCCGCTGCAGTAAAGGTGCTGATGACTGTTGGTGTTGTATTTGTTTTACATTATTTTAATTGGTTTAATTTCTGTTTTAACTGATTCTGTTTTGTTTGAACCATCGTGACCATCGTGTTGTATGAAGTTCTCTTTAATCAATGCTCCAGATGTTTGCATTGAATGGGTTTGAAATCTGATTTAAACCATTTTAACTTCCATTAACCTTTTACAATGAAATGAAATGAGAAAAAGTTCATCATTGTTTTATTCTCAATCAGTTTTAGCCCCTCACGTTCGGAGTGCAGCAGCAGTGGCGGTACTGGGAGTAGCAGTACTAACACCAGTAGTAGTGGTGGTATAACAGATGTAGCTGTGGTAACAACAGCAGTACGATTGGGTTCGTTAATTCTGCCTTTCCTCAGGTTGTTGTCTCTTCACTCAGCGAAGTAAACAAGCAGCTTCAGGAGCTCCCAGTCTTTAAGCCAATTAGCTGAAGCTTAACATCAGCTAGAACGCAGCTCACAGTATTCAGCTCTACTCACCAGTATTACTACACACCACTACTCACTTCCTGTTCTTTATTCAGCATGTTGCTCTGACTCTGAAGTATTCTGAATTACTTAGTGAATTACTCTGAATTATCTGAAGTCACTGGTGTTTGCTGTGGGAATGTGTGGCCTCCAAATATTAATCTTTTAGTTATCGTGTTGATAAATCATTCCAGACATCATCAGTGCTTCAGTGGATAAGACTCATGTAGTAGACCATGAATCATTTTGTATTTTCTGTATTAATCAAAAAGATGTCTTGTCAGCCCACCTCGCCAACACTTTATGCATTTGGACTATAACCATAATTGTTCTTTACTAAACTGACAGCTGACAAAATACTTCTGATGTCTTGATTCATACTAAGTTACAACGACTATTCTACAGTATCTTAAACTACGGAAACTACTCAGTCATTTTTTTCTCCTCACTTTAACCTTAGTTACATTAAACACAAAAATAAAAACAGATACATTTTTAGATTTTATTTTTTATCATTATATATTTATTTTATTATATATTTATTATTTATTCATTTAAGTTTTCATCTTATGACTCATAAAGATTTTGACAAGTTCAGTTTATTTTTACCTCTTGTACAGACTAATACTGTTTTTGTTTACTAATACTGATATTGAATATTGAATTGGTTTTTAAAAACCCATTGACATTATGACAGCTGAAGAGGGCTGCATCTTAATTATCTTCGCCATTAATCATTTTGTCTTTAAAATTTAACAAAATAGTGAAAAATGTGAAATCTTTTTTTTTTTTCAGATTTGAGTTTCTTGTTTTATGAATTCAGCTTCTCACAACCAAGAAATGTTCATTTTATTTTCTTTGGTTTTCAGCAGCTGAAACCAAAGAAGTTCTGAAATTCAGTCAGTGCTCTCTGACACTTTCTAAATGACCACAAACATATATTAACCCAGCTGACACATAATTTAATACTGATCCAAATGTATTGTCTTTAGTACGGAATGATTTCTGGAGAATGTTAAAATTGAAATTTTTGCACATTTTACTTTTTTGTATAAATATAACTATTATATAATCTGTAAAATAATACGCTGTGTCGTCTGCATACAGACGTATCTTCACTTCGCTCGCCTGGATGTTTCCTCCAGTATTATTATTTATGCAATAATAGTAATGATGATAATAATAATAATAATAATAATAATAATAATAATATAATTTATACAATAATATTATTTATGCATTTTGAAAACATAACAGGTTCTAATACAGAGCCTTGTGGTACATCTCCTGTCAGAACACCAGACCTGTATTTAAACATTCATTTGCTTCTTCCCTCCAGCAGACGCCCCGCCCACTACGCCACCGACCAGCTGCTCACCCAGCCCCACCCCTCCCTCCTCCTTCCATCTTAAGCAAGCCAATCAGAGGAGGGGGCGGGACAAAGAGGGTCAAAAGTTGTCGCATCACAAAGTGCGGCAGATCGAGGTGGAGCTGGTGACTCCTAACCCCCTAGGCACCAACCCCAAGACGGGCATCATCCGCCGGACCGTCAAATATTCTGAAACGGATCTGGACGCCGTTCCACTGCGCTGCTACAGGGAGACCGACCTGGACGAGGTGATCTGGTTTCAGCTTGTGTCATCTTGTCTTAAAATGTCTAAATGTTCATGTAGGATAAATATTATTATTATTGATTATTACTGTAAAGGTGATGCGGGCAGAGGCGGAGGCAGCAGAGGAGGTGGAGGAAGACTCAGCCTTTGGGAGTAACCGCAGCTTCCTGGGAAACTCCACCTTCAGTCCCGCTGATGCCTCCCCGAAACCCCGGACAGGTGGAGGGAAGGAAGGGGGCGAGGAAGAGGAAGATGAGGA
>NW_019524921.1:167769-172769 GCF_002814215.2 Seriola lalandi dorsalis
GTCCCTCCGCTGGGTGTGGACACAGAATTCAAATTCAAACAAAACTTTATTGTTTCCAGTAGAAAACATCTTGAACTGTGGCGACACTTTCCACAGATCCAGACCAGAAATGAAAAACAGGATCACAGCCAGACCGCTGCTTCTTCACACACACACACACACACACACACACACACACACACACACACACACTGTTTATCAGCCTATTGAGGGAAATTCCAGATGGATTCATTCAGCCAGTGTTTCAGAGACGGGATGTAAAGAAAGACCTCCCACTCCTGTCAGAAAACTGGAGACACTCCCTGAACACAGACAGAAATCCTCCTCCTCCTCCTCCTGCTCCCCCTTCGTCATTCATGTGGATCTTTTCCATCTGGTGTCTGTGTGTTGTGACCTCTGACCTGCTTTCACTCGGTTGGCTGCTGGTTTAGGAATTAAAACACGCAGACGTTCCTGGAGTGTCTGAGCACTCTTATTATAAGAACAAGACCAGGTCCTAAGAACCAGATCCATGAGGCAGGGGTCCCTCACACAGTCCAACATGGTCGCAGGGTGTAAGATGCTGGGACAGAGGACAGGGACAGTCCTGATGGGACCACAGAAACCAGATCCTGTTGGACCTCTGGTTCCAGACGGACTGACAGTAACAGGAGCATGAGGGCTGTGACCCCCCCACACTGGGAGACTGGCTCCAACTGGTTCCAGGTACAAGGTCTGAGATCCCCGTCCAGAAGAGGGAGGGTCTCAGTCCAGTATCTGATCTGTTCCCAGGTCTGCAGACCCCCAGGACTGCGGTAGAGGATCTGAGCTTGAAGATGTGTTTATATGTGTATATATGTATAAACACTAAAACTTCAGTAGTTTCCTTCACTTTCTTGTTACTTCCAAAGTCGTGATTTCACTCACGTTCCAACATCTTGTTTTTATTATTTTGCTCGTTAAATGAAAAGTTAGAACAAAACAGAAAGTGCAGCTTGTTGTTTAAACTGTGTCAGACACAAACTTCAAGGAAGGTCGCTGGAGTGAGAGGAAGGTAAGAGGAGACAAAGAGAGGAAGAGGGGAAGGAGAGGACAGAGGGAGGAGGAGGAGGAGGAGGAGGGGCGTCCCGGGTCAAACAGGGAGGAAACACATACCTCCTTCCCCTCAGTGGAGCAAAATAACGCAGCTGATGGACGAGAGGGGAGGGACGAGAAGATCTGACTGAGGGAGAAAGAGAGAAAGTTTGGTGAAGTTGTTGAGAGAAGCCGGCGGCGAGGTTTTTACAGTGTGGAAGAAAGAAACAGAGGAGGAGGAGGAGGAGGAAGGAGCTGACACAGCAGTGAAGCGGTGAAGAGGAAAAGTCAGACGGAGGAGTGAAAACAGACGGATTAGAGGAGGAGACGCTGCTGCTGCTGCTGCTGCTGCTGTAGAGGAAACACAAAGAGTCTGAGGAACAACATGAGGTCGACTGTTGTGTCACTGTGATGTCATCAGATTAACGTTTCCATGATGTCGTTCCGTTTCCCTCGGTGACGCCTCCTCTCAGATCAGCAGCATCGATGTGGATGTTGGATTTGGCGGCTTTGGTCAACTGGTGACATCACGGGCTGGTTGCGAGAGTGGGCGGAGCCACGCCGTCATGGCAAGCTACCTGCTGTGCTGGGGGGGCGGGGCTCTGGAGGACAGGTACCTGTATGCCCCACCCTATCCGGCTGTGTACAGGTGAGTTAGATCTTCAGGATCTTCGGCGTTGAAACCAGGAAGTCTGCAGGTCTTTGAACATAGTTCCCTTCAAAATAAAGGTCCTCAGAAGGGCTTAAAAGTCTTAACTGAATGGAGAACACGTCATCCAGGAGTTTATTTATTATCGTTAATGTGACATAAATATATAAGTTTAATTTAGTTAATTCAGCATCAGGTTTCTGGCTTTTCTTCACTCTTTACTTCAGAACTTATAAACATGAGTTGAATGAATGAGAGTTCGATCAACTCATTAAATTAAGTTCAAGAAACATGATCAGAATATCAGAAACTTCCCAGCATGCATTGTTAAACTCTCCACAGACTCCTGCTGTCTTTAAATCCTGTCGTTTGTCTTCATACTAATGAAAACACTGAACCAGCATGAAGTTCATATTGAATTCAGGCCTGATCTCGTTACTAGTAATTAAACAATAATTTGACTCTTTACAATTCACCTCAAAGGAGCAAATTTGATGTTATCGCTACATAGCTAACGTTAGCATCAGCAGCTGTTTCAGCTTCAGCCGTCGTTGTGTTTATAAAGTGAGCAGCTACTTCTTCAGACTGGAGGCTACAGCGACTCAGTGTCAGAAAGCTAGCTGGTTAGCATGCTAACTTCAGTAGAAGAAAAGACGTGATAGAGACGAGTGTTAACGTTGATGTTTGTCTCAACCTCCAAACTCACAACGTTTCCTCTAAACGGCTGCTAATGCTAATGTTAGCTATGTAGCCATAGCAAAACTTACGTATAGCTCCTTTAATATTGAACTTGTTTTCTGAAGTTGATTAAACTCACATGTTTAAAATGACCTGAACTAATTATTCAGTTAACTTCTGTTACTGATGGAAACTGACGTTGAATCAATTCAAAATCATTTTCAAATGTGACACTGATAGTTGATCAGTGATATCTGTTGATATTGATTTTTTTTATAATAATGCATAAAAACATTGATCAGGTAACAACATTATCGATTAATCTTCTGATTAGTTCCTTGATTAATTGATGAGCGTCAGAGTGGGACGTCTATCCAGTGTCATCAGCAGGCAGTTTGGAAGATGGTGACTGTTTTTCAGGCAGGGGGGACTCTGATTAAAGACACTAACCTGTTGCATTATGGGAAATGTAGGCTCCAGTGTTCTGGACTTGATATGAACCTCTCTGTCTCTGACCAGCTGATCTCAGCTGCACGTCTCTGTTTCACAGTTTCAGAGACAAACACCAGATTTTTGTTGCAGTGATGAAACTCAGAGGAATGTTTGGATCAGAGGAACCTGCTGATCTTTGTAGCACGTTCTCAAATCAGTAAGAACATGTCAGGGATTCATCACAGCCTGGAGAGGAAGAGGAGGAGGAGGAGGAGGAGGAGGAGGAGGAGGTTCATTTAGATGTTGTGATTGACCAGTGATGAGATTTTATCCTTTTTCAATAGTTAAAGTATAAAATCAATATGTGGTTGAGTGCTGATACTGTGGAGGTCTGTGGTGAACAGGAAACACATTGCTCTGGATTTCCCATGATTCTCTGAATGTTGTTTCAGAGGCTCTGAAACCTTCGAGATATGGAACCAAAACCTAAAAGCCCACGTTTTCACTTACCTTTGTCTCTGTGTTTTGCTGTGGGCGCTGGAGTTTCTGTTGAATGTGAGTGAATGAAACGCTGCAGTAACCATTGATTATCACTTTCATTATCGATTGATGGAAAACAGTGAAAATGGGTCGTTATAAATTCACCTCAGCCCAGAGAGATGCATTCAGATGTTCTGTGTTTATCATACAATGGAAGAAAAATCACATTTAAGAAGCAGAAAATGTTTTAAAACGATCAAATCAATGATCATTTAAGTTTCTGTCAATCAATTAAATGACCGATCAAGGTCAGGATCTGAGACCTGGTCTCAGTGAGTCCCGCTGAGACATGAGTCCTTTCATTTCTGACATGTTGCCATGGTGACAGTCAGCTGATGTGTTACTGTTCAGGACTACACCAAGGCTTTAACAAGAATGAATGAAGCTCTGACTTTTAATCTTTGGCTCCAGAAACAGTCCCTGCAGTTTTATCTTTAACGTCCTCAGTCCCCTGGGATATTCTTTTAATAATATATATATATATTATATAATTATGGGGAGATATTTAGTTGTTTTCCATCGGATGCCCGATAATCGAGTCCTGAGGAACTCCACGACATGTAATATCTGTAGGACCAGATGTGAGATCAGCACCAGACGGAGTAATCCCAGTCCTTCAGTCAGATTCAGACCAGTTTAGAACTGAGACAGAAAGTTTTCAGTGTGTCGAGTGTTGAAACCAGATCTGGGACGAAGCTGTGATCTGTGACCCTGATCTGACCTTTAGCGGAGGTGGTGAGACCGGCTGACCTCTGGACAGAGCAGGACCTGCTGTGGTCCTGGGTCTGGTCTGGTTCTGGTGCTGAAGGTCTCAGCTCCGGTGTTTGTCTCAGCAGTAGCTGGGCTCAGCTCTGAGCTTCTCTCACTTCAAACAGAATCCATAATGAACCTTCTGTGTTTTTCAGCCAGTCCAGACGTTTCTGCTGAATTAAAGCCGCCGCAGGCCGAGCAGCTCCTCTGCAGTTTGGAGGAAGTTTGCTGCTTGAACTTTTCTACTGAGCATCTATTATAGATCAAGCTCTGGTTCCACAGTGTGAGAGCTGAACTCTGTTTACCTCCTCTGAGGAACACTTCACACTTTCTCACTAAACAGGCTCTGGACTTCAGAGTCGGATCAGAGTCGTGTTGAAGTATCGTGTGACCCGTGTTTTATTTTCCAGCAGCTTTACAGTGAGAGAATCCTGCTGCTAGAAACAGAAATCATTCACATTCACTCACTACAGGAGGAGAAGTTTAAACCATGATTAATGTCTCACTAACCCTCTGAGTTATACCTCTCTCTGTCTCAAGTGAAGGAGAAGAAGTGTCACGTTGTTAGAGCCTCAGAATCCTCTTTATGTTTATATTGTCTTACAGATGTGTCCATAGACAGCTGTGGACAGCTGTGGTTATTATCATCTATACTCCAGTTGCAGGATGTCTTCCACACATGTGCAGTAAGACTCAAACCAAAATGGTGACATCTACGCAGGAAGAACATGAAGGTGAAGAAGAAGAAGAAGAAGCAGAGGAAGAAGCAGAAGAGGAAGAAACAGAAGAAGAAAAGCAGCCTAGTGTTGAGGTGAGGGTGGAGCTCCTTCAAACAGGATCATGCTCAGCTCATGTCCTGAAGTGTTGTGGCTACGTGGACGTCCACACCAGAGACTCA
>NW_019524921.1:175269-179433 GCF_002814215.2 Seriola lalandi dorsalis
GATTGCCCCAGTGGCTAAAAAACCAACAAGAAAAACCAAGAATGTCCTGACGTCCTGTTGAGAAAAGTTATTTCTGGCGTGGACAAAACATCCGCCCTCAGTCCTACTGTTGTCTACATGGCAGGAAGTACTACGACCTCAGGAAGTACTACGACCTAACAGTACTACGACCTCAGGAAGTACCTGATCCATGTCTCTGGCCTGGTTTGTTGGGTCTGTTCTAACGAACTCATAGAAACTGGAGGTGTCTGTGTCGGACTGTTTCCCGCTCTAAGCAGCTGACGGAGAGGTGACTACAGTGAGCTACTGAGCGGCCATTTTGTTTTTAGCAGCGGTGAAATGATGAGATGCAGCGTGTTGATGTGTGATCTGTACAGATGTTAGTGGGACCAATCTGAACATCTGGAAACACGTCTGTCGTGAGGAGAGACGCCGCGGTCCGTTTCTGTGCCTCTGATTCCGATACGATCATGTAAACTAATAAATACATATTCAATAGGTTTATTGGAGGAGGACTCGCACGTTATTAAATCAGTGGATTCTACCTGTCCAGGTGTGAAGAAGCAGATGATGAACCTGTCCTGTGGTGCGGTGTGTGACTTGGCTGATGGAGGCTGACGAGGGGAAGTTGGAGTTGTTGTAGGGAAGTAGATACAGTCACACCGTGGTTCAACCGCTTCCCACTTTCTGATTCTCATTCACAACTCTGACCTCATTTCCTGTTCATGGTCCAGTTTGTCTCTGCTGAGGACTGTTATTAAATCAGGCTGCAATGAAGAGCGGCTGATGGAGGAGGGACGCGTCTCAGCAGCAGCAGCAGCAGCAGCAGCAGCAGATAGGTGCGTTACATTCAATATTATCCTCCTCACAGTAAATGAAAGTGTATTGATCCCTGAGGGGACGCCGCTCGATGCAGAAACACTCAGTTATAAATAGACTGCAGTCTGTGAGGCTGTTAAATACAACCACATCCTCTGCTGCCACATGTTTACACAGAATACATTCATAAATAATAAGAAACAGACTCAGTGGATGAGACAGGAGCTGAGCTGCAGGGTTTTACATGTTGAGCTGCATGAGATGATTTCATTGAGGACGGGTTGAGCTGGTTGTTTATATGTGAAGGCTGCGAAGGTGGAACAACATCTGCTGTCTGTTTTTATTCATGAACATTAATAATATGATAATACTGATGATAACACGTCATAAAATCCTCCGATATTAAAGACGATAGTTAGAAACAGGTAGAAGAACCAGTTCAGTGTGAAACAAGAAGAAAAAACGTCTTTAAAGATAAAAACAAAGAAGAAATGAACATTCAAGTGAAATCAGGAAAGTCTCTGTGGGTCCGTCCACCTGGTCCCGTCCACCTGGTCCCGTCCACCTGGTCCCTCCTGACCCTCAGTCCCCTTCAGGTCTCAGCCGGGTCTCAGGAGCAGAGAGAGGAGCAGAACCTGAGGATCAGTGTGGAGGTTACTGGAGGTCGAAGCAGAGGGAGGCGACCGGATCTTCAGTCAGTGTGTGTTCACTGTTTCTGCTGAAAACACATGAACAGAAACATCAGGGTGTGTTTTTTCCCATCATTCAGTCTGTCGTGATGTCACAGGAGTTTCACCTGAGCCTCGTGGTTTCATCCAGATGTTGAATAATGTATGAATATTTCATTTTGAGGAATCTACATCATGAACAGTCGCGCTGCCTTCACTTCCTGTTTGCTCTGTAACCATGGAAACAAACAGTCACTGAGTTACTGCTGATGCTGAGGAAAAAGTCTAAATTTGACATTTCTGATGTAAGAACTGAAGTTATGATGGGCCACACACACAAACACACACTTTCTCTCACTTGTGTCTTGCTTCGTGTTCTGACCTCTGACCTCTGTTGGGTTCTGGTCTGGTTCTTGGTCTCAGAGCCGACGTGGACTTTGATTTGTGTCAGTGATGAAAATATATTCAGCGATACGGAAAGACAGATTCTGAGATCAGCTTGTTGTTTAGTCTTGTTGTTTCTATCCACCTGTTGTATTCACCTTTTCACAGACTGATTTCTGTACGGGCCCCGGGCCCCGGGCCCCTGGACCAGAACCTCAGTATGAGCTGGAGAGACACAGAACAACCACAAAGAGAGACAGAACATATTCATTATTCTCCAGTCCCTTCAGCCCCCCGATGTAAAACTAATGTACAAACATGTCAGATGTGTTTCCTGTTTCCTTATTGAACCACAGCTGACGAGTGGCGGCTGTGGTTGAAGGAGGAACTGTGAGAACAGGAAGCGAACATCAGAACAGAAAAAGGATCTGAGAGTTCTACGCTGACCTCCCCCGCCATGTTTCTGTGTATTGTCAGGGAGCGTCCGGTGAACCGCCCCCCCGAGCTGCTGTACCCGCAGGCCGACGTGGCGGAGCGACTGGCGCTCGGCGGCAGCGACGATGCGTTGGCCAACGGCACGAAGGCTGACCTGCAGGCCGCCAAACGTCTCGCCAAACGCCTCTACAACCTGGACGGCTTTAGGAAGTCTGATGTCGCCCGACACCTCGGCAAGAAGTCAGTGTGTCTCTGTCTTCACATGTCCTCTGTCTTCACACGTCCTCTGTCTTCACACGTCTCTGTCTTCACATGTCCTCTGTCTTCACATGTCACACTAACGATGAGTCATCTGTCTTCACATGTCCTCTGTCTTCACACGTCCTCTGTCTTCACATGTCCTCTGTCTTCACATGTCCTCTGTCTTCACATGTCTTCTGTCTTCACATGTCCTCTGTCTTCACATGTCCTCTGTCTTCACACGTCCTCTGTCTTCACATGTCCTCTGTCTTCACATAGTCCTCTGTCTTCACATGTCCTCTGTCGTCACATGTCCTCTGTCTTCACGTCACACTAACGATGAGTCCTCTGTTGTCACATGTCCTCTGTCTTCACATGTCCCACTAATGATATGTCCTCTGTCTTCACATGTCCCACTAACGATGAGTCCTCTGTCTTCACATGTCCCACTAACGATGAGTCCTCTGTTGTCACATGTCCCACTAATGATATGTCCTCTGTCTTCACATGTCCCACTAATGATATGTCCTCTGTCTTCATCAACACTTCCTGTCTCTGTCTCCGCAGTAATGAGTTCAGCCAGATGGTGGCAGAAGAATATCTCAGTAACTTTAACTTCACGGGTCTGACCATCGACCAGGCGCTCAGGTCAGTCTACAGAATAAATAAAGTAGAAGAAGAAATGTTCTGTGGCTGGTTACTGTTGATAACCAGGTGAATAACGAGCTCGTCCAGGTGACTAACGAGGTGAATTAATTAAACTGTGTTCAGGACGTTTCTGAGACAGTTTGCTCTGATGGGAGAAACTCAGGAGAGAGAAAGAGTCCTCGCTCACTTCTCCAGGAGATACAGACAGAGCAACCCCGAGAGTCTGGACACTGAAGGTACCCGTCTGTCTGTCTGTCTGTCTGTCTGTCTGTCTGTCTACCTGTGTGTCCCCTGTCTGTCTGTTTACCTTTCTCTCTACTTGTCTCTGTCTACCTGTCTGTTTACCTGTCTGTCTACCTGTGTGTCCCCTGTCTGTCTGTCTACCTGTACGTTTATCCATCTGTCTACCTGTCTGTCTGTCTGTCTGTCTACCTGTGTGTCCCCTGTCTGTCTGTTTACCTGTCTCTCTACTTGTCTCTGTCTACCTGTCTGTCCCCTGTCTGTCTGTCTACCTGTCTGTCTACCTGTACGTTTATCCATCTGTCTACCTGTCTGTCTGTCTGTCTGTCTGTCTGTCTGTCTGTCTGTCTGTCTACCTACCTGTGTGTCCCCTGTCTGTCTGTTTACCTTTCTCTCTACTTGTCTCTGTCTACCTGTCTGTTTACCTGTCTGTCTACCTGTATGTCCCCTGTCTGTCTGTCTGTCTACCTGTACGTTTATCCATCTGTCTACCTGTCTGTCTGTCTGTCTGTCTACCTGTGTGTCCCCCACAGACAGACAGAGAGCTGTGATGATCTTCACTCATTAACTGAGAGCTTCAGATCTCAGCAGCTTCAGCTGAAGCCTCACTCTGATTGGAGGAGCTTGTTTCCTGATGTGTGACGTGCTTCAGATGAAGCGTGTGTTGTTGACGTGTGATGACACAGTTACAGATACAGGTGGTTGTTTTCCTCGGCTCCTGATGGACGTC
>NW_019524921.1:179453-179965 GCF_002814215.2 Seriola lalandi dorsalis
GTCCTCTGTCTTCACACGTCCTCTGTCTTCACATGTCCTCTGTCTTCACATGTCACACTAACGATGAGTCATCTGTCTTCACATGTCCTCTGTCTTCACATGTCCTCTGTCTTCACACGTCCTCTGTCTTCACATGTTACACTAACGATGAGTCCTCTGTCTTCACACGTCCTCTGTCTTCACACGTCCTCTGTCTTCACATGTCCTCTGTCTTCACATTTCCTCTGTCGTCACATGTCCTCTGTCTTCACATGTCCTCTGTCTTCACATGTCCTCTGTCTTCACATGTCACACTAACGATGAGTCCTCTGTCTTCACATGTCCTCTGTCTTCACACGTCCTCTGTCTTCACATGTTACACTAACGATGAGTCCTCTGTCTTCACATGTCCTCTGTCGTCACATGTCCTCTGTCTTCACGTCACACTAACGATGAGTCCTCTGTTGTCACATGTCCTCTGTCTTCACATGTCCCACTAATGATATGTCCTCTGTCTTCACATGTCCCACTAA
>NW_019524921.1:179985-204509 GCF_002814215.2 Seriola lalandi dorsalis
CTGTCTACCTGTCTGTCCCCTGTCTGTCTGTCTACCTGTCTGTCTACCTGTACGTTTATCCATCTGTCTACCTGTCTGTCTGTCTGTCTGTCTGTCTGTCTGTCTACCTGTGTGTCCCCTGTCAGTCTGTTTACCTGTCTCTCTACTCGTCTCTGTCTACCTGTCTGTTTACCTGTCTGTCTACCTGTCTGTCCCCTGTCTGTCTACCTTTCTGCCTACCTGTCTGTCCGTCTGTCTGTCTACCTGTGTGTCCCCTGTCTGTCTGTTTACCTGTCTCTCACCTGTCTGTCTCTCAGCTGTCTGTCTCTCACCTGTCTGTCTCACCTGTCTCCCTCTCAGACAGCGTCCACACTCTCACCTGTCTCTCACCTGTCTGTCTCGCCTGTATCCCTCTCAGACAGCGTCCACACTCTCACCTGTCTGTCTCTCACCTGTCTGTCTCTCACCTGCCTGTCTCTCACCTGTCTCTCACCTGTCTCCCTCTCAGACAGCGTCCACACTCTGACCTGTCTGTCTCTCACTTGTCTCTCACCTGTCTGTCTCTCACCTGCCTGTCTCTCACCTGTCTGTCTCTCACTTGTCTCTCACCTGTCTGTCTCTCACCTGCCTGTCTCTCACCTGTCTGTCTCGCCTGTCTCCCTCTCAGACAGTGTCCATGCTCTCACCTGTCTGTCTCTCACCTGCCTGTCTCTCACCTGTCTCTCACCTGTCTCCCTCTCAGACAGCGTCCACACTCTGACCTGTCTGTCTCTCACTTGTCTCTCACCTGCCTGTCTCTCACCTGCCTGTCTCTCACCTGCCTGTCTCTCACCTGTCTGTCTCTCACTTGTCTCTCACCTGTCTGTCTCTCACCTGTCTGTCTCGCCTGTCTCCCTCTCAGACAGTGTCCATGCTCTCACCTACCTGTCTCTCACCTGCCTGTCTCTCACCTGTCTGTCTCTCACTTGTCTCTCACCTGCCTGTCTCTCACCTGTCTGTCTACCTGTACGTTTATCCATCTGTCTAGCTGTCTGTCTGTCTGTCTGTCTGTCTGTCTGTCTACCTGTGTGTCCCCTGTCAGTCTGTTTACCTGTCTCTCTACTCGTCTCTGTCTACCTGTCTGTTTACCTGTCTGTCTACCTGTCTGTCCCCTGTCTGTCTACCTGTCTGTCTACCTGTCTGTCTGTCTGTCTGTCTACCTGTGTGTCCCCTGTCTGTCTGTTTACCTGTCTCTCTACTTGTCTCTGTCTACCTGTCTGTTTACCTGTCTGTCTGTCTGTCTGTCTGTTTGTCTGTCTACCTGTGTGTCCCCTTTCTGTCTGTTTACCTGTCTCTCTACTTGTCTCTGTCTACCTGTCTGTTTACCTGTCTGTCTACCTGTCTGTTTACCTGTCTGTCTGTCTACCTGTCTGTTTACCTGTCTACCTGTCTTTCTCTCACCTGTTGATCTCTCACCTGTTTGTCTCTCACCTGTCCGTCTCACCCGTCTGTCTCTCACCTGTTTGTCTCTTAGCTGTCTGTTTACTTGTCTGTCTCTCACCTGTCTGTCTCACCTGTCTCCATCTCAGACAGCGTCCACACTCTCACCTGTCTGTGTCTCACCTGTCTGTCTCACCTGCCTGTGTCTCACCTGTCTCTCACCTGTCTCCCTCTCAGACAGCGTCCACACTCTCACCTGTCTCTCACCTGTCTGTCTTACCTGTCTGTCTTACCTGTCTGTCTCTCACCTGTGTCTCACCTGTCTGTCTCACCTGTCTGTCTCTCACCTGTCTCTCACCTGTCTGTCTCTCACCTGTCTGTCTCTCACTTGTCTCTCACCTGCCTGTCTCTCACCTGTCTCTCACCTGCCTGTCTCTCACCTGTCTGTCTCTCACAGGTCACACTCTGACCTGTCTGTCTCTCACTTGTCTCTCACCTGCCTGTCTCTCACCTGTCTGTCTCTCACTTGTCTCTCACCTGTCTGTCTCTCACCTGCCTGTCTCTCACCTGTCTCTCACCTGTCTCCCTCTCAGACAGCGTCCACACTCTGACCTGTGCTGTCATGCTGCTGAACACAGACCTTCATGGGAACGTGAGTCTTTATATTTTTGACTCATCTTTCAGCTGAGGAGGGGGAGGGGCTTCACGTTAAAAGGAACTCCTTATTTGGTCGAGGTTGTCACGTATGAAACGAGAGGACGAGTCTCTTTGGTCAAACTGGTTCTGATCCACGTAGATCCATATCCAACCTCAGGGATCAACCAGCCCCTCCCCCTCTGTCAGCTGTACCTGCCAGGTGTTAAATCCCTTTATCTCCATTCTGTTCTTCAGCTTTTATTTTGACACAGTTTTCAACAGCCACCGTTGATAAATGTGTCATACTACTTTTATTTTGAAAAACTTAACTTTAGTGTGTTAGCATGCTAAAAACAACATCATGCTAAACGTTATAGACTGTTGAATTACATAGAAAATTAAATAAAATATATAAATATAATAAAATAATATAGATAATATGAAATGTAGAAATCGTGGGAATAAGTCTGAACACGTTTTGGTCTGAAGTCTCCGGTTCAGACGTTCATATTCTCCTCAGGATGAACCACAGACTCTGTTTACTGCTAAATCAGCTAATGTTAGCACGCTAACACTCTGAGCTAAGATGGTGGACACAGTGAACATTAAACCGCCTAACACTGGACTGTGTTTTATTTATCTGTTTGATTCTAATTAATAATTAAATATGTAAACGTGTGTGTGTGTGTGTGTGTGTGTGTGTGTGTGTGTGTGTGTGTGTGTGTGTGTGTGTGAGAGAGAGATGGTGGACCAGTGAGTGTGTGGGCAGCAGCTCTGACTCTGACTGAGAGTGAATATAGAATATTTATAACTGTAAATATGAATTATTATCCTCAGAGAAGAGAGTGAAGTGTTCACAGTGTCAGTGTTTCATTCCAAAAAATACAAATTCTTCTTCTACTACTGATTCTTCTTCTGCTGCTTTCCGGCTGGGACGCATGTGTTCAGTGCTTTTAACTCAAAAAGTCAAAAGGCGTTTCACCCATGTTCATCACTTTTGAGTGTCCCCTGGAAACACTTCCTGTTGTGTTGTATTTGCAGCTCACGTGTAATGACATACAACACAAATTACAGCATGTGCTGGTCACTGCACATGCTCAGTAGTGTTGCTGCTGCCCTCCCTCACTGTGATGACACACACATGAAAACATCTCTCTAGGCTGTGTAAAGGTGTAGAAACCACACACAGTGCTAACTAAGCTTCAGTGCAGGTGGAGGCGTCCTGTCACACTTTCAGTACGTCTCTTTTAGAAAGCAGCTCTTTGGTCAGAGTTTTAGTTGCAGTACAGACAGTGACCACCAGGACAAACTGTGGCAGTAAGGCTCAGAGGAGGCCTCCGTCACATTACAGAAAACTGAAGACAACAATAGAAAACAGATCTTTGACATCAGCTCCTGAGCTCATGGAGTTACATCACTGGCTCCTCCCCTTCCTGGTCACCTGATTAAATAGTAAAATATTATATTTAAGTGAATCTAAAATATGAAATACTGAAATATCATTAAATATTACATATAAAAATTTGAATATGTAAAATATAAAAAATATTAAACAACTCAGGCACATACATTAAAAATTAAATATTAAAGTTTGTAAAATCTATGAAAATACAGAATAAACATGTAAAATAATAATATGAAATATGAGTAAATAGTAAAATACTTGGTATTGGTACATTTTAAGAAATGAATTAGGTGAAATAAGAAATATTAACATTTATTACAAACATGTTTTTATTCTCAGTAGCGGAGCGTCCTGTGTCTCTGAGAAACAGTGAAACTAAAACAGTGTGAAATAATTCATATACATATGAATTATTGATTAACGGGTGTATTAATGTGATGAGAGGCTGCGGAGTCGGATGAGAGTCGATGAGTCTCTGTTTTTAATATTTTCAGCTGATTTTCTCTTTTCTCTGCTGAACGTCTCTCGGTGCATTTACATTCAGCTCTCTGAATCCTCCATGATTGACAGCTCCAAGAAGAGCAGGGGGCGGGCTGAGGCTCCCATCCCTGCGCTCTGATTGGTGGCTGCAGCTGAGAGAAAATGCGCATTGAGAGAGCGAGGGACTGAAGAGAGATAGAGAGAGGGGAGAGAGGAGGGGAGAGCGAGCAACAGTCCTCAACAGTTCAGAGTCTCAGCGGAGAGACGAGGAGGAGGAGGAATAAAAGAAGAGAAGAAGAAAAAGAGGAGGAGGAGTGAGCTCACCTGACGGAGGGATTCTCCTGCAGGAGGAATACGACAACAAGCGAAGGAGGAGAAGAAGAAGAGTGGGAGTGAAGTTGGAGGACGAAGACATCAACATCCGAGGAGGAGGAGGAAGGAGGGTTTCTCTCTCTCTCTCTCTTTTTGTTCCTGTGCAACAGGAGAAACATCTCCACTTCCATACCTCCCTCCCTCCCTCCATCAGCAGTCAGGGCTGGAGGAAGCTGACGTCAGTTTTGGGGTGCTCTCTCTCTCTGTCTGCATGTGTGGGTGTGCTCGCTCGCCCCAGCCTCCCTGTTTTTCTTTTCTCGTTCTTTTCTGGGGTTTTTTCGTCCTCTTGCTTGTTTGGGACGTGAGATCGAGCTGCTGCTGCTGAAGCCGTTCCTCCGTCACAGCTTTATTTGCAGTCTAGGGATTCTCCTCCATCACCGCCGCCGCCACCGCCGCTGCACCAGGACGTTCAACAACAAACCGACTCAAAGATCCAACTCAAAGACAAAAGAAGGAGAAGAAGAAGAAGAAGAAGATCAGTTTGTGGTTTGGATTTTTTCCACTGACTGTTTGTGTAATTTTTCTGCAGGAGTGTGAGCTGATGAAATACGCATCACTGCCTCCAAATCGTTGATGGATTAGACTGAAACACACACACACACACACACACACACACACACACACACACACACACACACACAGTGAGACGGTTTGTGTTAATGAGACTCTCTGACTGGTTTAATGAGACGTGAACAGGAAGTGGACGGACTGACAGCTGACTCCACTTTGACAACGAAATAAAAATGTTAATAATTAATTCTTTTAAATAATTAACTGTAATTTAAAGTCATAAAACTAATTTATTTACCCAGAAAGAGACATCGGGCTCATTCACTGGTGTTGATCAGTAACTGAAACATTTTTCTTGATGATAAAAACTATTAATTTCCAGATTTTCTTTTTTCTTCACAAACTTTTTTTCTTAGTTTATAAATTGATTAATTGATGAATACAAGGAAAGGAAGTATTATTTTTTTGCTGTAATTTTAATTTTATTTTCCTCCTAAACCACAGAATTATGTGTATGAAGGTACAAATAAAACATTTCTACACATAAAAATTATCCTTTGACAAACCCTAAATAAAATCTTGCAGCACTTTAAGTGGATGTAAATGTGTAGAAGCCCAAATATGATTTTCTTCCAACATTAAAGACATAATTTACTGTAATATAAAGTCTTTTTCCCAAAAAATATTTTTCCAAAACTAGTTTTTGTGACAGATTTTGACTTGAACTGAAAACATCAGACATTTGATTTGTTCTTTAACGTCCGTCGGCCGATGGAAGTTCTTCTTATTTTTGCAGCGATTAATTAATTAAGATAATAAAAGCCCTAATTGTAACTATATTTTCCTCCTTAACTGCAGAATTAAATGTACGAAGTTGTAAATAAAGTCCATCTGGAAGCCGCTTTAAACAGAATCACAGAATGTAAAGACGTCTAATTATGATGAAACAGCTTTGATTGGTAATGATTGATCGCTCTTTGTAAGGAATTCCTCTGTTTGATTGATTTAAATCTTTGAAACCTTCGAGTTATCGGTTGATGAGTCAGGAGTCTTCTGGTCAGATGATCCGTCTCGCAGCAGATTGAGTCTCGGTCTCGGCCCACTCGCTCCATCAGCTCTGACATGTTTGTTGGCAGCGTCTCTTTGTTTTTGTGGTTTTGCCTCCGAACACCTGAGCGAGCCGCCGGCTGTCGGCCAGCTGGATTATGAGCTGGATGAAACGCTGCTGTGTTTTTATGCATAATGAATAGAGCTGGATCCATAATGCAGCAGGCTGAGCTCCGCTGAGGACACAATCAATCCAGACTCAGTTAGTCTGCTCAGAACCAGCCGCCGTCACTCATCAGGCTCCTGCTTCTATTTCCAGCCTCCTGGTCTGATGAGATTCATCATTTAATTTACTGAAAACATCTCTTTTCTGGAAACTGGATCAAAGTCTAAAATCCACCTTGTCAAAGTGGAACAGGATCTCTTTCTGTTTGTGTTAATGTTGGTGTAGAGGAACTCTGGACTGAATGATCAACGCTAAACTGGTCCAAGAGGAAAATATCTGTTCAATCCTTGGAGGTTTTCATGAATATCATCTAGAGGATCATCTTCTAACGTCCTGTTGACCGTAAAGACTCGGAAAGTTCAGTCAGACTTTTCTAAACCGACTTAAACCTGACTCAAATCCTGCTCCTCTGGACTTGTCACGATGATCGGCGTCAACAGCATCCACTCGACTGGCCGCATGCGGTCTCGGTCACTCTGCTCGGTCCGGAGCGGGCGGGACTCAAGGGACACCGACCCGTTCAGGTATCCCAGAACCCCCCGCTCCCGCTCCCTCAAACCACTGGCCTTCCCTGACCTGCTGGGAAAGACCCAGGACGGACAGCAGCACCTGCACAGCCGCAAGAAGAAGGTAGAGCCCAGCAGAACCGGGTTAAATCTAAAACCTGGCAGAACAGTGAAGTCATACTGTTTATTTTTATTTACATTTTACTTAAGGGCCACAGAGGGAGGCCAGGACACCTCATAACATGATATAAACACAAAAATAATACACATACAGAGTCATACATACAGTGGTGTCCTACTAACAGCTGCATTTCTTCCTCCTCGTACATGCTCCTTTACGCAGATGACTCTCAGCTTTACCTCCATTAGAACCTGGTGATAATAACAGCTCAGGTCTCTTCTTGACAGACTCCATGGTGACAATAACTGTCTTCAGCTAAAGGATGCAAGACTGAAGGGATCTTGTTTGGTCCTTCTGTGACATGCTCTGAAACCTGACTCACATTTCTCCATTTTATTGATATTTTCTAAGAAGGACAAGAGCTGAGAATAGACCAGTTTTATTGACTTTGGATAAAAATGGAAACTTAGAAAAAGGCTGAAAATGATTTGAAACTGTTACATCAAGGCTTTTTTAAATGGGATGAACCACTAGATAAACTAGTGTTGCAGTAGTCGGCTTAGTGTGTGAGACTGTCTGTCTTTTATATGAACAAGCAACACCAGCTCAAACTTACTGAGGCTGTAAAAGTCCTCGTCAAGGGGGACGGGAGCTGTGTTCTCCAGGTGTCTGTCAAAAACAGGAAGTCTGGTTGGGTGGATGAGATATTTCATTTAGAAAGATGAAAGATTTGTTTGACACGTTTAAAAGAGCGATACTAC
Organism: Seriola lalandi dorsalis; assembly: GCF_002814215.2. Classification (NCBI taxonomy): domain Eukaryota; kingdom Metazoa; phylum Chordata; class Actinopteri; order Carangiformes; family Carangidae; genus Seriola; species Seriola lalandi. Next base: position 187,448 of record NW_019524921.1, read on the forward strand.
AACAGTCATGGACGGTCAACCTGAGACTAGCAGCTGAGGGGGTCAATGACAGGTGGGACCAGTAGTGGGAGTTCTCATGGGAGGCAGGACTCTGAGGTGACACCATAGAAGAAGAGGCAGGTGTGTGTGAGAACAGGATTGCACAGTGTGCTGTAAATTAGTCTGCTGTGAAGAATGAAAAGTTTCTCCAAAACAAATGAAATTCAAAACTGAATTCATCATTTCTACATTGATTGTAACATGTTTCATTATTGTAATTAGTCATTGAACCGAATCAAATCAGAAACGGACTGTTTTCCGTCACTAGTTGTTTCCTGTGGTTTCTGATTTGCTGTTTTGCCGATCGTTGTTAAGTTACCTTCAAATCATCCTTCACATATTATTCTGTACGAACCAACCAGTGAAGAGAGGAATTATTCCCTTTGAGCTGCTGGAAGAATCTCAGATTTAACTCATTTCAGTTTCTCTTTGAGCTGCTTAGAGCAGCTCAAATCAGCTCTGATTGCTGCTTAGCAGGGATAGAAAAAACAGCAAAGTAGGTCTTATTAATAATCTTTTGTGAGGATTATTAATAATTATTTTATTATTAATATTTAATATTTTTGTGAGTGAAACAATAATCTTCACCTTTTTCACAATAAATCCTTCAAAGAAAGAATTCTAATCAATTCTACTTTGATGTTTTTTCTGTTGAAATAAACTCAACACTTTCACAATAAAAGCTTATGCAAAGGGTATGATTATGTTGGATCTACTTTAACATCTCATTTCACCAACTTAACATTTCAAGAATTTCAGATACTGAACTTCTCAAACCTTCATTTAATAATGGAACAACAAGGAAAGGATCGAATAAAACATAAATCGGTGAAAATAAAAACTTTCTCCTGCTCTGCTCAAAAACTTAAAGTATTCAGCAAAAAGAAAAAACACACAATCCTCCCCAAACTGACTGTCTGTGTCACGGTATTAAAATTCATCTGTGACTTCAACATCAGAGGAGCCTCGATGTTTCATATCTGCAGATTAAAGTTGAAACTTGTCTCTGCAAGTCAAACAGGAAAGCCAAGGGTTGTAAACACACACTCACACTCACACTCACACTCAACCTCACACACTCACACTCACACACACACTCACACACACACTCACACACACACTCACACTCACACACTCACACACACACACACACACACACTCACACAGTATATCTGACCTGGTGTTTTTGTGTCTGCAGACTCTCTACAGCTCCATCAAGAACGAGAAGCTTCAGTGGACCATGTGAGTTTAACACAAACATCTCCAGTGTTTCAGCTTCTGTCTGCTGCATGTTTCTGTGTGTGTGTGTGTGTGTGTGTGTGTGTGTGTGTGTGTGTGTGTGTGTGTGTGTGTGTGTGTGTCTCCTGCTGCTACTGCCCTGACTCCCATATTTAAGCCTCTGTTGCCATGGTAACTGTTCCCTGCTTCTTTCCTCTATGTAATTATAGGTCAGCATCCAAACGCCCATGCTTGACTGTGGACTCGTACACACACACACACACACACACACACACACACACACACACACACACACACACACACACGCGCCTTGTATGCATATAGCATCTGTCCTCCCTTGTGTTCAGCCTCTTTAACCCTTCAGTTGTTTCTCTGTTGGTGAAGTCAGTGATGATGATGATGATGATGATGATGATGAAGTGAAAACTCTTCATCCTCTCACTCCGTCTGTCCGTCTGAAGTGATGAGGAGGAGTTGAGGAAGTCAATGTCGGAGCTGGCTGACGTCCGAACAGACTCCGCCTCCCACACCATGAAGCGCCTGGGCAGCGGAGGAAACCCGCTGGTGGGTGTCGCCCATCAGGCCGACGGCGAGCTCTACAAGAACGGCTTCCTGGTCCGGAAAGTCCACGCCGACCCTGACGGAAAGAGAAGTGCGTCTTCTTCTCTCTATTTATTCAGTGTTTGTTTTTGTTTTCCACATCAGTCGTTTCTTTTCCTTCAAGTCTTTATTTGTTATGATCTATAATATCCCATGATGCCTTGTTTCTCACAGCGCCACGGGGTAAGAGGGGCTGGAAGTCTTTCTACGCCATGCTGAAGGGTCTGGTGCTCTACCTGCAGAAGGTAAACATCTGAACTACATATCCCAGCAGCCCTGTTGTTTCATACACCGTGTCGTGTCTGTAGCTCCTTTCACACACGGATCCCTCCACATCTATTATATTATATATATATTATATATTCTACCTCTTATACTGAGGGAACAGTCACATATTGATCGATCAGTTGATCAGGTGAAACTGTCAGTGGTAGAATGTTGTAAACAGCAGCAGTTTACTGGATGTTAAAGTGGATATTAGAAGTGTTTGTCACTTTAAACTCGTTATAACTTGTTATGAAAAGTTTCCTGAACGTGGTTTGATGACGAGATGAAACAAACTCAGTGAAATCGTCTCATTTTAACACGAAAGTCGAAACATGAAGATTTTATTGTTGTAACAAAAACAAACACTGAGAACTGATTGAACCCGACCAATCACAGAGGCTGTTGAGAGGATGATGACGTGATGTTACCACCTCACCTGAACCAGGTGAATTAAAACGAGTCCTGGCTCTGCAGCTGTCAACAACTCATTAGTGAAGCTACTTACAGCAGCTTTAAACCTGATTGGATGCTGACCACACGCTGCTCTGTGATTGGCTGACAGGACGAGTACCGTGCGGAGCGAGAGCTGACGGAGGAGGACGTGAAGAACGCCGTGTCCATCCATCACTCTCTTGCCATGAGAGCAGCTGACTACAGCAAGAGACCCAACGTCTTCTACCTGAGGACGGCCGACTGGAGGGTCTTCCTGTTCCAGGCTCCGTAAGAACACGCTGACCTCTGACCCCTGACCCATGACATCAGCTCTGTTTGCTTATTTTCAGTCTGTTCTTCATCAGTTACAGACGAGTTCAGTTTGTCAAAGAGAAATGTGACAAAATATGAATTTATTTTATTCACCACAAAAACTGATAATAAACTGATAATAAACTGATAATAAACTGATAATAAACTAATAATAAACTGATAATAAACTGATAATAAACAGTGAATAAGTCACATGTTCCTCAGAGTCTGAACCTGGATGAGATTCTGATTCACAGAGAGAAACCTCAGAATTCGTTGCAGCTTTAAACGCACCACATGCTAACTAAAGCCGACCTTCTCTTCTCCTTTAAGAGACCGAAACAGTTTCTTTATTAAAGACCAATCAGGTCAGGTGAGTGTTACCTGTGCGTTACCTGTCTCTTACCTGTCTCTTACCTGTCTCCTGCAGGAACGCTGAGCAGATGCAGTCCTGGATCACGCGCATCAACGTGGTGGCGGCCATGTTTTCAGCTCCTCCATTCCCGGCGGCGATTGGTTCTCAGAAGAGATTCAGTCGTCCTCTGCTGCCGGGGTCCAACACCAAACTGTCCCAGGTACAGACTCCGCCTCCACAGACACCTGAGTCACCTGGACCAGGTGAACTCCTCTCTCAACCACAATCCTTTGCTGTGTCGTCCATATCTGCAGGAGGAGCAAGTCAAGTCCCACGAGAACCGGTTCAGGGCGGTTTCCTCCGAGCTGGCCGACCTCACGGCCTCCACCCCAGACCGAAAGGTCAAAGGTCGTGAGTTGGAGGAGCAGAAACTCCGACAGGAGTACCTGGAGTTTGAGGTGAGGGTGTTCACAAACATCACATGACAGAGTTACAGGTGAGCACACACCTGGTGAATGCAGCTTTGTTTTTTGTTGTCGGAGTAAAAGGAAGAAGAAGAAAAACTTTCTTCTTTTTCACTTTGAGACAGAAAAGGAACTTTCACAGTTTCCAGACTGATGAAGAAGAAACAGGAAAAAGCTTCAGTGACTCAAAACAAAAAAGTTTGATTTGAATTTGAATGAATCAATAAATGAAAAGATGAACAGGTGAGACGCTCCACAGGTGTCCCTGACGTTTGTCTTCAAACGAAAAGAATTTACCATCACGTCTTTATGTCTATGTTTATGATGAAACTGTTTGATGTTCTGTCTGTCTGTCTGTCTGTCTGTCTCTCTCTTTCTGTCCGTCTGTCTGTCTGTCTGTCTGTCTGTCTGTCTGTCTGTCTCTCTCTCTTTCTGTCTGTCTGTCTCTTTCTGTCTCTGTCTGTCTGTCTGTCTGTCTGTCTCTCTCTTTCTGTCTCTTTCTGTCTCTGTCTGTCTGTCTGTCTCTCTCTTTCTGTCTGTCTGTCTGTCTGTCTGTCTCTGTCTGTCTGTCTGTCTGTCTGTCTCTCTCTTTCTGTCTGTCTGTCTCTTTCTGTCTCTGTCTGTTCAGATTGACACCTCTCTCATGTCCAGGCTAGCTGTTTCCCTCTGTTTCCAGTCTTTATGCTAAGCTAAGCTAACTGGCTGTAGCTTCATATTAACTGTACAGATATGTGTAGAGGACAGGAAGCTGCAGCTGTCAGCCTCAGTGATGTCACAGTTTAAAGGCCACACCTCTGCTGTGACATCACATCCTGATGTTTGCATCACTAACCGTCTCCCACCTCTGTCCTCTACAGAAAACCCGTTACGGTACGTACGCCATGCTGCTCAGAGCCAAGATGGCGAACGGGGACGAGGACCTGACGGCCTTCGAGTCACGGCTGTTTGACGACGGCGGCCTGCAGAGGGCGCACTCCAGCCCCACACTGCCTCAGGACGTCGCCAACAAGGAGAAAACCCGCGGGACAAAGACGTCCAAGAGCTTAAAAGTCACGTCGTCTTCGTCGTCCTCGACCACCAAGAGCGGCAGCAGCAGGGAGGGAAACAGGAAGAAGAATGGGAGCAACCAGAGGGCGGAGCCTCAGAAACAAAACAGCAAACAGGAAGAGGCGCCATAAGATTTATACCGAGTGTAGCTGGAGACGGACATGAGGCATCATGGGTAACAGGCTGACATCCTCCTTTAAACCTTTTCTGTTAAACCTCAGACAGATTCTGATTGGCTGAGGGAGCTGAGCTGAGACGTTCAAGGTCGGCGGGAGAAAAGACGCTCGTCACGATGGACGACGACAAACTGTCAAGTTTCACCAGGAGTGGAAACATTCAGAAACACTGAGTGAACCTGAACACATCACTCAACTGTCACTTAACTCCGCCTCCAAACATCAACACTCACAACAGCTGGAGAGTTTCACAATAAAAGCTTTATTTCCTGGTCGAGCTTTCATTTCAGGGACGTTGTATTAAAATGATACAGACGTTAAATATTAGTAATTATCCAGTCTCCAGCTGCGTTTGACTCCAGGACCCCCCATGACCAGAACCAGGACCAGGACCAGAACCAGGACCAGGACCAGAACCAGGACCAGAACCAGAACCAGGACCAGGACCAGGACCAGGACCAGGTCCAGGTCCAGGTCCAGGTCCAGGACCCTCCTGGATCAGGTTGTTTATAGGTACTTTTATTTTTCCTCTCTGACAGCGACAAACACTAACCTCCTGCATCGCCATCACTCAGCTTCTCCTAGCAACCAACGGGGGAGCAGGTTGCCATGCCGACCACGTGACAGACAGAGTGAGTGGGACTGTTGCCACAGCGACCAAGCAAAGGGAGGGTGAGAGGGATGGGATGGTGGGGTGAGACCCTGCAGTCAGGACTCCCCCCGGCCAAACAACAAGCAGACAGATGATACCTCCTCCTCAGTGTGTGTGCGTGCGTGTGTGTGTGTGTGTGCGTGCGTGTGTCTGTGCGTGTGTGCGCGTGTGTGTGTCTGTGCGTGTGCGTGCACGTGTGCGTGCATGTGTGTGGAGGCTCATCAGGGACAAAAACTACAACAACAAATCAACTAATTCAAACTTGAATCATCTGAGTTCATTCGTTCTGTTTATGGAACAAACAACAAATCAGAAGAAAAAACAAACAAACAAACAAAAGGAAATAAAAGATGCAATAAAAAAATAAACATTAATATTAAAAACATCATCAAAAGTGGAAAAAGAAAAAACTCTTTTTAAGAGTAATTTTCTAATAAATAATTATCAGTGGTTTCTTATTTATTTTTTATTGATCAGCTGATCGATCAGTGGATGAATCTGAACTGGCAGACTGATCAGTTTTCACTCAGTAGTTTTGTCTTTAATGAACTTCCATCTTTTCTCTCGATGCTGGAAACTGAATTATGTTTGAATCCGTCCACGTTGTCTCCACTGTCCTGATCCATGAGACCAGAAGGAGACGTGTCAGTGTGTATTAACTGGTCAGAGGACAGGTAACAGGTAACAGGTAACAGGTGACGTCACCTGTGACATGACAGAGCTGGAGACGAGAGTTTGTTGAAAGGATTCTTTCTCTTGTCGTTGATCTTCAGTGAAACATTCACACTCGTCTCCTCTGTTGCTTCATTAAAGAAAATCTTCAGCGTGCAGTTCCCTCCTGCTGCCACCTGGTGTCTCCACACTGAATCACTGAGGCTGTTTCTCTGGGACATGTTCAGGTGAAAACACTGATTTACAACAAGAAAAACAACGTCACCACAAATGAATCAGAAACAGAAGCACATCAGAGAAACCATGAACAGAACAGTTCAGTGAAAATCTGTTCTAATAAAAGCTTCCACATTATTCCCTCATTAACATATTTAAACGTCTGAGTTTGTCAAAAATCCAGAGAATTCATTCACTGTAATTTAAGACCAAGAAAATTCTCACATTTAAGAACCTGGAACCTTAAAACTCGACTTTAATGAGGAAGTGATCATCAGAAGATTTGACTAATTGATTCATGAACGTACACATTATTTTTGACTAAAAGAAGAAGAGAAGAGTAAACCTGATCTCAGTCTGACTTTAATCCAGTCAGTCCTGAACATGACGTGAACGTCTCCACATCGAGCTGCTGTTCTGATCCTGACGTCCTGACGTCTGATTGGCTGAAAACAGTCCTGGATTCAAATTTTATTATCAGTCAATCTGAAGCTCAGACACAAAGTTTCTAATAAAACACTGGTGATTTATGGATCATGATGATGTGGAAGTGAACAGAAGGAGCTCCATGTTTCCTGGAGCCGGGTGCAGTGACAGGAAACAGACAGCAGGTGGAAGCAGAGAGAAGCTGGAGATGAAGGAGCCGCCAGTTTAATTATTCATTTAAATCTTCTTCAGAAACAAACTGTCATTAAAGTCAAAGACTCATTTCCATGATTCTGCTCAAGACTTTGTTATTCTGAAACAGCTGGAACCTTTTAATCCTGAATCATGATCTGAGTCCAGATGAAAACTTGAAGATCTGGTCTGAGGTCAGACTTGAATGCTGAAGGACTCCTGCGGTCTGGACCTGATCCTTCACCAGCGTCTCTAAGTCAGCTGGAGTTCACGAGTTCAGAGGAGAACCTGCTGCTTTCTGCTGACAGGAGTTGGTCCAGGTTCAGATCCAGACACCTTCAGACCTTCAGACCTTTAGACCTCTACACCATCAGACCTTCAGACCATTAGACCATCAGACCTTCAGACCTTTAGACCTCTAGACCTTCAGACCATTAGACCATCAGACCTTCAGACCTCTAGACCTTCAGACCTTTAGACCTGTAGACCGTCAGTCCTTCAGACCTTCAGACCATCAGACCTTTAGACTTTCTGACCTTCAGACCTCTAGACCTTCAGACTTTCTGACCTTCAGACCGCTAGACCATCAGACCTTCAGACCATCAGACCTTCAGACCTTCAGACCATCAGACCTTTAGACTTTCAGACCATTAGACCTTTAGACTTTTTGACCGTCAGACCTCTAGACCTTCAGACCTTTAGACCTGTAGACCGTCAGTCCTTCAGACCTTCAGACCATCAGACCTTTAGACATTTAGACCTTCAGACCATCAGACCTTTAGACCGTCAGTCCTTCAGACCTTTAGACCTTCAGACCATCAGACCTTTAGACCTTTAGACCTTCAGACCATTAGACCTTTAGACCTTCAGACCATTAGACCTTTAGACTTTCTGACCTTCAGACCTTTAGACCTTCAGACCATCAGACCTTTAGACCGTCAGTCCTTCAGACCTTTAGACCTTCAGACCATCAGACCTTTAGACCCTCAGACCATTAGACCTTTAGACTTTCTGACCTTCAGACCTTTAGACCTTTAGACCGTCAGACCTTCAGACCTTTAGACCGTCAGACCGTCAGACCATCAGACCTTTAGACCTTTAGACCGTCAGTCCTTCGGACTCTGTGGTTTTTCTGACTCAGTGCTGATGGTCCAGCTCAAGGACTAAAGACCAGAGAGGCCGTCGTCCGTCCCTCAGTCTCCACCATCTGTACCATGAACCTGCTGCAGAGACGCTCAGACAGACGGGTCCAGACCCCCACCCCTCACTGTGGTGTATGACCCCCCCGGCTCGTATTTAGTCAACTATCCAGCACCACTTGTGTATTTCTGTGCAGTGTACAGCAGCAGTGGAGAGTCAGTGTAGCAGTCATGGCCGCTTCCCGCTCGTCGTCTGTAAATAAACGTTGACATTGAGAAGCCATATTGTAGTCGGGCCGGAGGCCGCGCTCGCTCGCGCTGCGTTTAGGAAACTTTGATTTAGATATTTTAGTGTCTGTCAGTTTATTTATTCTGTTCATCATCGTTTCCTAACGGATGAGTTTCTGTGAACATGTTTTTTCCGGCTTCGCTGCGGCCTGAATGTTTTGCCGCCGGCGTGCTGATGATAGCTGTACATACTGTCCACTTCCTGTGAGGTCATAGTGAAACAGTTTCGGAGGCTTAGAGGCAAAAATAAAAAGTTTGAAAACAAATCTGGGTCTGAAAGTCTTTTTATTCACAAAACTTGCTTTGGTTAAATGTTGGAATTTGTCTGTTTTTAAATTTATTTTTATAATTTTTTTAATATTTTATATTTGATTTAGTTTTATAATTATTTAAATGAATAATTGGGTTTATAAGATGATATTTTAAGGTGTGAATTTCGACTTGAGTCAATTCGACATAAAAACAAATTTATCCTTTTAAAGTAAAAACTTTCATTATTTTGAAAAATCTCATACATTACATCTTTAAGAAATATGACTGATGACTGAAATGACTGATAATTGAATTGAAGACTAACTTTGATTTTAGTCATAATTGTAACTGAACAAGTTATAGTCTTGACTTACAGCTCCAAATTTATTTCATTTTTAATTAAAATTTTAATTATCAGACATTAAGTCCATGTACACTGAACTCATCACATATTTTAGTTTTTTTGTTTATGACTCATTTTTATCTAACTGACTCATAAATCACATTATTTTGATTGGTCATGAGAAAAAACATTTAAAGTAAAAATGTTGATATTTTTTACTTAATAATTAAGTTTTTTTATACATATTGCATTTTGTAACTTTTTGAATCAAATTTATAATTTGTCACAATAGAAATGAAGAAGTTATAATTTTACCTACAATGAATATTTTTTATTTTTGTCATAACATTTAACAGTATTTTATTGACATGAATGAGTTTCCATAAAATGTCTCATTTGACTGAATGAAAAGCTGAAAGACGCTTCAGACACTGATGAACAGACGAGCAGGTGATGACAGGTGATGACATCATAGATCAGGCTGTAACGAGTGAGACGTGCTGTGTTCCAGAGAGGACAGAAAATAGGAAATTCCAGTTTTCATAGAGGTGAAAAAGCAGATCAGCTATTCACGTTAACAGGGCAACACACACACACTCTGTAAACACAACATAGATTTACTGATGTTCATCCTCTAAACATTCGACAGAAAAAACCTCTGCAGCGCGTTTATGTTGAAAGTTTGTGCTGGAGGAAAATTCAAGGACTTTCAAGGTGAAACTTAAGGACTCCAGACCGTCTGTCAGACCTCACACAACCCACAGAAATAGACCAAAATAATTACAAGAAAAACAAAATATAAATTAATGACAAATGTAAAGAAGCTGAAAATAGAAAACGGACAAATTTTATGAAATAAGAAAAAAACACTTTTATGTCTATGATACACTCTTATTGTGAAATAAATCATTTTAATCTGCTGTTTGTATTTTTGTTTAAAACAAAGTTCATTTTTTAAAACGTTAAAGGCCTTTTTTAATTTTTATTTCCAGTAATGTTTGAAAACCTGTGACATGTTTGAAAATACCCGAAACCTTTTCCTCATCTCTGTGAATCGCAGCGTCGTCTCCTGCAGAGTCGCTCTGCTCTGAACGAACCGTCTCAGTCTCTGAGTCTCAGTAAAGTCCGGTTCTGCAGAATCCTGGTTCCTGGATGACAAGATGATGTTGATGAAGCTGTTGGATGATGTCACTTCTTCCTCGTCACTGATTCACCACAGGCGACTCCTCTTCTTCCATTGGCTGGCTGCCGAAGCCGCTGTCGACCGTGGCGTCTGATTGGACAGAAAGTATAAATGAAGTGAGCATGGCTGCAGTTTGAACGAGAACTTCTCCCACTTTCCCACTAAAACAGTAAATCCATCATGGATGTTTTTCTTTGTGTCACCTGTGTTGTGTTTGTCGTCTCGGAGCTCTGTGTGTCTCAGCAGGCGGACTCCTTCTGACAGACCAAGGGACTGAAGAGCTTCAACCAGACCTTCAACCGGACCCCCACCCAGCTACAGACGGACACACAGACAATCAGCAGTGTTACTCAGAGGCTGGTAACAGCAGTTTACTTCATGTTTGTCTGTAGCAGTGAACGCAGCATCAGAGCTGTTTGAACCACTGACTCAGATTCAGATTGAGCAGCTTCATCTGTCAGAGCTCAGACTCTGTGCAGCAGCTGGACACGTGTCCTGTTGTTACCTTGTAGTGCTGCAGCAGGTGGTGGCAGGGCGTTGGACTGTCCTGGTACAGGTGAGTCAGCGTCATCATCCCCAATTTCTCCGCCAGTTTCCTCCAGGGAACGTCCCCGACACTCAGCACCTCCACCAGCCGGGACAGTGTGTCCTCGTCCAGACCTGAACCCCCCACCTCTGAGACACCAACACAGGTTCTGGTCAGTTTTGTCTAACAGTAACTGAAGCTCGACCTGTTGACCTCTGACCTCTGACCTTCAGACTGTGGACATTTTACATTACGAGTGTCTAAAGTGATGATTAACTGGAGGACAAGGACAGACGCACCTTCACTGCTGCTAGGTTTGATCCTCTTACTGCAGTGACGACTCGACTTCGGACTCTGTCTGGAGTTTAACAGGTTCCTCACCTGAGGAAAGGAGACAAGGAGACAAGGAGAGGAGGTGAGGAGGATGTTTTAAAGAAAGCAGAACCAAACCTTCACCAGATTCAGTGACGGCCATTTGATTCTCAAACATCAAACAGCTTTTAAATGATCGGGTGGAGGTTCATGTCTCCAGAGGATTTCTGCAGTATCGTGTTTTTGTCCTGTGTGTTATTATGTCCTTTAGTTTTATTTTGAAGGTATAGCTCATTACCTTTTGGCATTTAGCGAGGTCCAGAGGGGTGTGTCCTGCCGATCTCTTGCGAGGGTTGATTGGCTGAGAGGCAGTGGCTTCTGGCTCTTTGAGCTCCTCTCTGATTGGTTCGTCATCGTCTTTTTCTTCTTCTGATGAGTAGCTGAAGAAGAGCGGCTCGTCGTTCTCCACATTCTTATCAGCACCTGAAAAACAAGCTTCAATTAATCACCTGTGTTTCAGAGTGTGTTTCAGTGTTTGTTTAAGTGTGTTTCAGAGTGTGTTTCAGAGCGTTTCAGTGCGTGTTTCAGAGTGTGTTTCAGTGTGTTTCAGTGTGTTTCAGAGTGTGTTTAAGTGTTTTTTTCAGGGTGTGTTTCGGTGTCTGTTTCAGTGTGTGTTTCAGAGTGTGTTTTTTTCAGTGTGTGTTTCAGTGTGTGTTTCAATGTGTGTTTCAAGTGTGTTTCAGAGTGTTTCAGTGTGTGTTTCAGTGTGTGTTTCAGTGTTGTGTTTCAGGTGTGTTTCAGAGTGTGTTTCAGTGTGTGTTTCAGTGTGTTTCAGTGTGTTTCAGTGCCTGTTTCAGTGTGTGTTTCAGTGTGTTTCAGTGTGTTTCAGTGTCTGTTTCAGTGTTTGTTTCAGTGTGTTTCAGTGTGTTTCAGTGTCTGTTTCGGTGTTTGTTTCAGTGTGTTTCAGTGTTTCAGTGTGTTTCAGAGTGTGTTTCAGTGTTTGTTTCAGTGTGTTTCAATGTGTTTCAGTGTGTTTCAGTGTTTGTTTCAGTGTGTTTCAGTGTGTTTCAGTGCTTGTTTCAGTGTGTTTCAGTGTGTTTCAGTGTGTTTCAGAGTGTGTTTCAGTGCTTGTTTCAGTGTGTTTCAATGTGTTTCAGTGTGTTTCAGTGTGTTTCAGTGCCTGTTTCAGTGCTTGTTTCAGTGTGTTTCAGTGTGTTTCAGTGGTGTTTCAGTGTGTTTCAGTGTGTTTCAATGTGTTTCAGTGTGTTTCAGTGTGTTTCAGAGTGTGTTTCAGTGCTTGTTTCAGTGTGTTTCAGAGTGTGTTTCAGTGTGTTTCAGAGTGTGTTTCAGTGTGTTTCAAGTGTGTTTCAGTGTGTTTCAGTGTGTTTCAGTGTGTTTCAGTGTGTTTCAGTGCTTGTTTCAGTGTGTTTCAGTGTGTTTCAGAGTGTGTTTCAGTGCTTGTTTCAGTGTGTTTCAGTGTGTTTCAGTGTGTTTCAGTGTGTTTCAGTGTGTTTCAGAGTGTGTTTCAGTGTGTTTCAGTGTGTTTCAGTGTGTTTCAGTGTGTTTCATTGTGTTTCAGTGTGTTTCAGAGTGTGTTTCAGTGTGTTTCAGTGTGTTTCAGTGTGTTTCATTGTGTTTCAGTGTGTTTCAGAGTCTGTTTCAGAGTGTGTTTCAGTGTGTTTCAATGTGTTTCAGTGTGTTTCAGTGTGTTTCAGAGTGTGTTTCAGTGTGTTTCAGTGTGTTTCAGTGTGTTTCAGTGTGTTTCAGTGTGTTTCAGAGTGTGTTTCAGAGTGTGTTTCAGTGTGTTTCAGAGTGTGTTTCAGTGAGTCGGACCTGCAGCGATGAGCATGGAACAGAGGGTCGGTGAACCCAGACTTGCTGCCAGGTGAAGCGGAGTGTTTCCTCCAAACGTGCAGGCGTTGACGTCGGCCTTCAACTGGAACCAACAGAGAGAGAGAGAGAGTTCAACACTCTGATGTCACTGATGCAGAAATCCTCAGATCAATTGAAGTTATTGATCGTTATGAATGATCGTTTTTAATACCAATGATATTCTCAGCCGGTAAAGGTGAGCGTGAGGAGCCAGGTGTGTCATACCTCTGTGATCAGCGTGCACGCCACCTTGAACAGGTTTTCTCTGATGGCCAGGTGGAGAGAGGTGTGTCCACTCTTCTGCTCAGGTGCGTTGATCTTGGCTCCGCCCTCCACCAGTAGGCGGAGGCAGCGCTCACCGTCCCTCCTCACGGCCAGGTGGAGAGGGTGAAGACCTGACAGACGGAGGCACAGGTGAAGTTTTAGTGTTTGATGTCTGATTGGTGTTGTTTATATATGGGTGCAGGTGATTGACAGTTGAAGGGGAGGAGTTTTACTGTTACAACAAACCAGAATCTCAAATTTTTCAACCAATCACAACTCAGCTGACCTGCATTAAAGATTAAAATATTATATTCTCTATCATGGATTTCTGTCACATGATAACGAGTCATTTCCTGATCGATTCATCTTCTGATCAGTTTCTTGATTAACTGATTATCATCTTATTATTTTATTTCTATAAAATATCAGAAAATAGTGAAAAAACCAAAGTAATTTGACGTCTTGAAATGTTCAGTTTATACGACAAAGAAAAAAAACTGATCAATCAAGTAATTAGTTAATTGATAAGTTGTAGCAGCTGTGCATGTGACCTGACGGGATCGTAACTCCCATGATCACATGATGATATATGAGTCTTTAAAGGTTCAACATGTGGATGAACTGTCATCAGTCAAATTAATTATCATTAACGAAGTAATTAGCAGTAATTAGCAGATCCATCTCTTCAGTAAGAAGCTCTGGGGTCTCTCACCATGGTAGTCAGGGGTGTTGACCAGGTGGGCGTGGCGTTCTCCCAGGTGAGCCAGCAGGGGGCGGAGTGTGGTGTTATCTCCAGCCAGTGCCGCCAGGTGAAGGGGGCTGCGGCCATCTTTGTCCACCAGGCTGGGGTCGGCCCCCGCCCTCAGCAGCGCCTCCACCACCTTCACCTGTCGGGTGATCACGGCCAGGTGGAGAGGAGTCTGCAGCGATGACAGGAGGGGGAGGAGTCAGTGGTCAGGTGACACAGTGGGCTTGGTTTGGAGGTTGGTCATCTAGGTTTAGCTTCCTGCTGTGTTTGGGTTACTTGGATAGTTAGGTAGATTACTGTCTGAAGGGTCGGGTTAGTTAGTTAGTTATTTACCTGTCACAGGTGAGTTATTAGAGTTATCTAGATGAGTTGAGGTGGGCATGGTTAGATGGGTCAGGTGGGAGTGAGTTACCTGTCGCAGGTGGTTGGCTGTGTTGAGCATGTTTATCTGCTGGCTGCTGAGCAGAGTGTGGATCAGCTGCTGGATCACACCTGTCTGTTGATGGATGACAGCCAGGTGCAAAGGACTGTGGGAAAGAAAAGACACGAGATCAAACTACCGAGTCAAAGTGAGTCGGCGTCTCTCATCCAGCTTTCGATCGAGACTCACGTGTCTCCGTTGCCGTCCTGGACGCCACACAGGTGTCGCTGGATGGCCAGGAGGACGCGGGCGTCCCCGGTGCTGCAGTACTGCAGCAGGGCAGCCGCCGTCTGTCGGGCGCTCTGAGAGGCTCTGCTGTGGAGAGCGGTCGCTGCAACACCACAAGGGTGACATCATCAGTCACATGATCAATCACAGAAAAACAACAAAATCAGTTCCTTTCATTTTCCTTCCTGCAGCTTCTCACCGATCTGAAACAGTTGCTGTTGTAGCGGTGACCCAGTCTGTCCTCCAGTCTGTCCATCACTTTGTTGCTGGGTAACACCTCTTTGAGGGGCGGAGCCTGACATCTGAGCCCCTCCCCCTCCGCCGAAGCCTGTGAAACCTCCAGTGAAGAAAACTCCTGTTCCTCCTCCAGCTGCTCCGTTCATCTGCTGGTTGAACTGGAAACCTGCAGAAGAAGAAGAAAAGGGCAGTTAAGTGTAGTAAAGTGCAGTAAAGTAAAGTAAAGTGTAGTAAAGTGCAGTAAAGTAAAGTAAAGTGCAGTAAAGTGCAGTAAAGTGTAGTAAAGTGCAGTAAAGTGCAGTAAAGTGTAGTTAAGTACTTGAGTAAATGTACTTAGTTACTCTGAACTTTGACTCTGCTTTTAAACAAACGCTTCTCTTGATCTTTTTACTCATGAAGTTGAAGTTGTGATCCTCACCTCCTCCTCCTCCTCCTCCGCCTCCTCCTCCGAAACCCCCGGCTCCTCCTCCTCGTCCTCCTCCTCCTCTCCAGGGCTCATAGTGAGGCAGTGGCTTCTGCTTCTTCCTCAGCACCTCCTCTTTGTCTGAAAGAGAGCAGGAGGAGAGGAGGAGGGGAAATTTAAAAGTGTGACAACAGACAAAGTTTCAGACTGAAAACATCTCATTTTGTCTACAGAAGAAATTTCCTCCGTTTTCCGTACGAGACGACTGAAACTCAGAGATGCCGCCATGTTTCCACTGAGGGAAACCCCGAACCTGTGACCTTTAACCCAGACACAAACATCTTCCTGTGAGTGTTCCTCGGGGTTGGGGGGTCACCCAACCCCATTAAATGACTGTATCTGCTCCATATGTCACTAAGACTGCAGCTGACCTTGGACCTGTGGGATGTAGGTGAACTGTTTGGGGTCGCTGCTGTCGCCGGCCTTCTTCCTCCTCAGCTGCAGGAAGACGGTGACGGGCCGCTCGATCTCCGTGCTGTGATAGGGCGGCGTCTTGAACACGATGGCGTACTGAGGAGAGAGAGGACATAATAAACACTGCGGGGGGGTCGGGGAAGGGGGGGGGGGTGTTCCAATTATTTTCCATATTAATAAAAATTGACAAAGACGTAATGAAGTGCAGCCAGTGAACGAAGTGACATCATCAAAACAAACCAAAAACTAAACAAATATAAATATATATGTGTGTGTGTGTGTGTGTGTGTGTGTGTGTGTGTGTGTGTGTGTGTGTGTGTGTGTGACAGTTTGAAGGAATTCCCCTGTTGATCTCAGATTAAAAACGAGCTGCTGTTCTTTTGTGTGTTTTTTTGTTAACTCTTCTCATTTCCTTGTGATGTAACTGGCAGAGTGTGTGTGAGTGAGTCACACACACACACACAGACACACACACACACACACACACACACACACACACACACACAGTCTCAGTACCTGTTTGTGAACATCGGTAGGTGAGAAGTCACCGAACGCCTCCCAGCCTCCCTCGTCATCCTCCTCATAAAAACGGATCTCGATATCATCTGTAATGTGCAGCAGAGAGCAAAGCATCATGGGATATTTCTCCAGATTCAGAGACAGAGAAACAAAAATCACAAAAGACAAAAACCAGGAAACAAACCAAAGAATCAACGTGATCAACAACATTCAGTCGTGAGACTCAGAGACAAGAAGCAGAAAGTGTTTAAAGTCTCACCTTTCTGCACTTTGTCACAGAGCAGGAAGATCTCGTCTCCTCCGAGCACCGAGCCGCACGTCTTGTCCATCCGAGAGATCTTCAGGTTGGAGGCGTTCGGAGACTCTGCAGGTCAAACACAGTCCGGTCTCAGTTTTCTCCTGATCTCCGTCTCATACTTAAAGTCCGTTAAACCGTCGCACTAAAGACCTTAGAGACCAAACTAAGGGAAAAACTAAAGGGACCTCTGACTGAGTTTATGGTGATAAAGGAAGAAAATAAACAGGAAGTGCTGCGACCTGGAGACGTCCTTAATAAACAGGAAGTGCTGCGACCTGGAGACGTCCTTAATAAACAGGAAGTACTGCGACCTGGAGACGTCCTTAACGACGCAGTAAAATCTGTCACTGCTGCAGTGAAACTCCCTCGGCTGAGGAGACACTTACATCTGATTCCTTCTCTCACTTATGAATCAATCCACACTTTTCACTGGAACTACTTTCTACTGAAGAGATAGTCCCCCCCC
>NW_019524921.1:204628-212820 GCF_002814215.2 Seriola lalandi dorsalis
CCCCCCCCCCCCCCCCGTGACTCACTGCTGTCGTAGATGGGGTTGGACACGACGGGCTTCAGCGCTCTGGAGAAGGAGCCGTTGCTGTCCTGCAGGTAGGCGGTGAACTTTAACCTCACGATGTTCAGGTCCATCACCTTCCCCAGCTCCTTGGCCTCCTTCACACACGCACTCTCCTCCGCGTCTGCAGCACAGGTAACAGCTCTCACACACCTGAGACACACCTGTCCACTCACACCACCACTGTGGACTCACTCATACAGGGTGTGTGTGTGTGTGTGTGTGTGTGTTGGGGCAGGTGTGTTACCTGTCAGGGTGCTGTGTGTGTGTGTGTGTGTGTGTGTTGGGGCAGGTGTGTTACCTGTCAGGGTGCTGTGTGTGTGTGTGTGTGTGTGTGGGGGGGGGCAGGTGTGTTACCTGTCAGGGTGCTGTGTGGTCCTTTCTGTCTCTTCCTCTCGTCTCTCAGCCTCTTGCACAGAATCTCGGCGACACCTTTCTTGGTGACGTGGAGGATTCCCAGATTACTGAACCTACAGGAAGTGACATCAGCGGGTCATCACCTGTCTCATTATCATCTGTGTGATCGTTCTGTGACGTCACTGTTTCAGTGTAAGGTGCAGGTGCTTTGATGTGATTGGATACTGACGAGGCGGTGAGGTCGCTGGGGCCGACGTCCACGGTGCAGGTGCCCTTGTCGGTGCAGTGACGTCCCACCAGACTGTGAGCGTGGACCCGGGGGGGGTCGGTGTGGGTCACCAGCTGGACCTCCACCCGCACGTGACCCATGTAGTTATTGATCTGAGACACAGAGGAAACATGACGATCAGCTGTTTCCATGACAACGCCAGTCATAGTGAAACTGAAGCAGCTGAGTTTTGTCACAACAACAACAGCTGATCTGAGTGACGTTAACAACAACCTGACAAACAGCTGGTTACATGTGCCTGCGTTACATTATGTATACATATTTATTATACATATATATAAGATATGTATTATATATTATATATAATATACTGCACATGCTCAGTACACCTCCTGATGTGTTGCGTTCATGGTTGTTTGTATTTTCAGACACTGTGTTGTGATGTCAGAGTGTAGCTGATGTGTCCCACCTTCACGGTCGGGTAGGTTCTCCTGTTCTTCTCACTCGAGGCTCCTGGCAGGCCGCCGTGGGACGGACCCTCGCACTCATAACGGAAACGAAAGCCCCTCTGGTGACACACAACAGTCAGTCAGCCAGTCAGTCAGTCAGTCAGTCAGCAGTCAGTCAGCCAGTTCAGTCAGTCAGTCAGTCAGACTTCAACACTGAGACTGTGATCCAGAAACTAATCAATCCATCGACCGATGTAAAGTAAATTAGTAAATTGATTAATTGTTTAAATTCTCTGGTTGCAGCTTCTCTGATCTTAATTAAATATCTTCAGACAAAACGAGACGTTAGAAGTTGAATGTAAAAGTTTTATTTTCTAACTTTAGAAACGTTTGAAAAGTTCGACAGAAACAATTTGACTCTATTTAAAAGTTTTATTCAGACTGAGGAGAATTCAAACATTTTTAAACCCTTTCCTGACATTAACTTATAGACGAAATGATCAATTTAAAAAAATGATTTGCAGATTAATGACAGTAAAATAATTGTGGTTATTAGTGAAGTGTTGCAGGTGTTTGGCTGCTGTTTGTTCAGTCAGCCTCTGTGTTGTGTTCAGACACGTCTGAGTCAGGCAGATGAATTATTTCAGGCTGGTTGCGTAAACCTGCTTCTTCTTTTCCCCTCAGACCAGAACTGAGTGATTTGCATAGAGACAGTCAGAGGACGTAGTCACCTGACCTTTAGCGGCAGAAACTCCCTGACTTCCTGCGGCCTGTTCAGTCCCATGTTGCTGAATGACTGTTGGGAAAACCCTGGATTAAAGGAGGTGACTGTTACAGCAACATGTGGATGAGCCTGAAGTCGGGGAAACACCTGACGCTCCATGTGAGTCGGACTTCTTCTTTCAATAAAACACTGTCCAGATTATAGTTATTTATATATTTACATGTATTTATGTTGCATTACATATATATCATATTATGTTAGATGTATATACTTATATCACTGTAATGATACAATATAGTTTCTCTGTGATTTTATACTTTAAACTTCATCTTAATATTTACTTTGATTTCTATTATAGACACTTTATCATGTTGTCATATTACTGTAGTGTGTGTATATTACATAAAAATAACATATAAATAACATTGTGTTAGAGCTGCATTGATTGGTTGAGCAAAAGAAATTTTGAATCCACCACCAATATTTTGATAATTAAATAATATCTGACGTTCTGAAGATAAAAAGATCTTTGACTCCTTCAGGTTCTCACCTTTGAAAATGTGCATCTTATTTTAACTTGATATTTATATATATCTTATTAAATTAAATATTTGGGAGTTTGAACATTTGATGATTTGTTTATGTTTTTGTTTTGATGTTTTCTGATGTTGTTTGTAAACCAATTGATCAATGATTGATTACAGAAAAAATAACCATCAGATTAACTGATAATGTGTTATATATTTTATTTACTCCTTTGCACAAATATTTGCACAACTCATATATAAAGTATTGTAATGATGATAATGTAAAAAGATTTTTAATGTCTTCTTTACTGTTTTTCAGTCACTTCATTCAAACAGTTCTTTATAAGTTTTCTTAGAGCTCAGCTTGTCTCTGATCCTCAGGGATCATAAAGTTTTATTTTAAGTCTTTCATCTGTTTGGTTTGAAGACTGATCAAAATTATTGAACAAATTAAAGGCGGAGGATTTTCTGAAGAAAGATCTAATAACTTCATATTTTAAGATTCAGCTTCACTTTTCTGATGACAGATTTTCTCTGTCTGTTCGTTTAATAATCCAATCCGAACTTCTTAGTATTGATTTTATTTATGTTTAGAAAATGGCCGTGGACTTCGTCTACAGGACTGTGTGTTGGTGGATCAGTGATTTTAGTTTAGTTTAAAAGTTTAATATATCAAATACATCACAGCATCATTTTCTAAGTTTAGAACAAACGTTTAATTCATAAAAGAGGTCTGGAAGATCAGGCTGCAACCTGGAGTCGGCCCTGGTCTGGGACCAGTTACGTATAAAATGGTATTATCAGCATAGAAGCGGACACTGTTCAGGAATGAATATTATTTCTGTATAGAGTAAATAGCAGGGGGCCTAATATTGATCCTTGTGGGACACCATTATCAACCAGACACAGGGTGACTCTGACTTCAGTCATTCCCAAGAAACATGTCCTTTCTTTTTAAATTAATATTATTTAATGTCAAATTTAATTTTCAGGTGCAACTTCTTGTTGCATTTAAAAAGAGTTAATATCAATTACTACAGACAAAGACAGATATCAGTCTCACCTGTTTTGGCTCTTCGATGATCTGAATGTAAGGACCATGAGCTGAAACACAAACACAGATTAGTTAGTTTAGTTAGTTAACTAGTTAATAACCTGCAGAAGAAACCGAACAGGTCTGAAAATGTTTCTGTTTTTTCTTCAGAAGTCAGTGACTGATAATATCTGAATTTCACCATCGACTCTCAAACTTTCACCAGCCACAGGACTTTTCATAGTGAAAAGGTAAAAGGAGGTGGTTTCCCTGTGAGTAAGTTCTAGAAAGTGTAGTTCTAGGCTCCCAGGCACTGCTCATGTGCAGTTTGTGGACAGACGAGGTAGCAGGAGAAAGTCCAGGATGTGGTTCCTGAGTATGGACAGGTTGTTCTGTTGTTTCTGAGAAGGTTCTTGAAAATGCTCTGATAATGTTTTGTCTGATTAAAGGTCTGAGGTGTCTCTGTCCTTGTTTCCAGGTCCAAATAAGAGCTTCCAGGTCTCAGGGTTCCCCCAAGGTTTAGAGGTTAAGATGGTGAGCAAGGTTCAGGTCAGGACAGAGACATCTGCTGCATCTGTAATATCTCCTTCACTTTTTCTCTGTAATAATAAATAAATAAACTAATAATAAAAAAAACTACCACAAACAAGGTTCCAGCCATCAGGTTCTAGAAAGACCTGAGGACTGGACAAAGTTTAAAGTAGGCTCTAGAAAGTGTAAGACCAGGTTCAGAAGTCTCTTTTTGTATTTGTAGGTCCAGGTTTGAAGTGCTCACATCTTTTTGCTTCTTTCCAGATACAAACAAGATGGTCTACGAAAACAACTTTCAGGTTCCACACACCAACAGGAAGTTCTCAACATTTATCTGGTTCCAGTTCAAAACAAAGGCTGGACTCCAACAAGGTTCTTCTTCACACCAACATATCAGAGTAATTTGTAAAAACTGTTCTCCTGGGTTCTATCTGTGAATCCTGAGCTCGTGTTTCAGAGTTTCTGTAAATGAAGGTAAAAGGTTCCTCAGAACTTGAATTAATCTCCTGAGAAGGTTTTGGTTCTAGCTACTTTCTGAAATGTCTCTGTTTGTTTCAGGTACAAACACGTTTACAGCAAGGTTCCGGCAGGAACTGTTCCCTTGATGATTTTCCTGAGGTTTTGATCCGACTGAGCTGAAAGATCCGGTTCTTGTATCTTTGTAGGCGAACATGACATTTAGATTTTTGTATAAAATTTTTCTGATGAATGATTTTAATGGGGCAAAAATATTTGTGAATAAACTTTGATGTCAGCCTGTGTTCCAGTTCACTGATGATGAAGTGATGATGTCACTGTACCTGTCTCAGGTATGTAAGGTTCAGTCTTTATGTCCACTGGAGGAATGTAGTCATACGTCATCAAATTCAGGTGCAGCTGAAGAAGAAAAGATATTTAGAGCTGGAACAGAACGTCTGTCAGTTTGATCTGTAATTCAATCAATCAATCAATCAATCAATCAATCAATCAATCAATCAATCAGTCAATCAGTCAATCAATCAATCAATCAATCAATCAGTCAATCAATCAATCAGTCAATCAATCAATCAATCAATCAATCAATCAATCAGTCAATCAATCAATCAATCAATCAATCAATCAATATCTGTGTGTCTTCATGGTTTTCTGTGGAGAATAAACTCTGATTTTGGAGGGTGCACAGTTTTGGTCTTTTGGTGAAGGAGTTATTAATCATCAGGTATTACAATGATTCAGTGATTGATCAGTTACATAATTTTATGAATCATTTCTTCAGTGAAAAAAACCCCAAATATGATCAGATTTCTGAAGAAAATGAATCTATTGACAAGTGATTTTAAATGACATGAACATGAAGATGAGTCTTTGACCTTATCACTGTTTTAACATTTGATTGATTAAATTAATTAGTCAAACAACAGTAACAGTCCTTTTCATAATAAAACAAACATTAACTTTAAAGCTACTGCTCCTGTTAGCTCCTGTTAGCTCCTGTTAGCTCCTGTTAGCTCTTGTTAGCTCCTGTTAGCTCCTGTTAGCTCTTGTTAGCTCCTGTTAGCTCCTGTTAGCTCCTGTTAGCTCCTGTTAGCTCCTGTTAGCTCCTGTTAGCTCCTGTTAGCTCCTGTTAGCTCCTGTTAGCTCCTGTTAGCTCTTGTTAGCTCCTGTTAGCTCCTGTTAGCTCCTGTTAGCTCCTGTTAGCTCGTATCAGTCTCCTCAGTGCTGTTGTCTTTTCTGTGTATCTGTTTCATTGTCTTTTTTCCACCTGATTAATTCAAATGTAAAACAAAGATTTCAAGGTAAATCTTGACAGACATGATGAAGACTAATGGAGACCTGAGCTCAGAGTCAAACAGGGAACTGTGAAACACTGAAGTTACTCATGCAAATTGTTTCCACTCTGCAGCTTTAAAACTCGACTTCTACAGAAACCGGACTTTTTGTCTTGTTGCTAAAATGAAAAAAAACGAGTGTTTGTGACTCTGTTTCTGTGACGATGATGATTTAAACACAACGGTGACTTTAACTGCAGCTGTTTGTACCGATGTCATCACTTCATCTTCATCACCTCATCACAGTGTGAACTGGTGAACTGATGAACTGATGAAGTGAGGAACTGATGAACTGATGAAGTGAGGAACTGATGAACTGATGAACTGATGAACCGATGAACTGATGAACCGATGAACTGATGAACTGATGAACCGATGAACCGATGAACTGATGACATCGGTAACAGTCCTTCAACACGTTCACCAGAGTGAGCTTGACTCTGAGCTCAGACGCTCTTAGATTCAGTTGCTGTCATGTTTCCAGAGGCTGAGATCAAACACAGCTTGGACTTAATGATTTAAACTTTATTTAAAAAGGAGGAAACAGCCAGTGAAGAGAAACAGCTTCAACAACAGAGAAGACGCTTCTACAACCGGAGACAGTCGAAGCTGCACAACGTCTCGACACAGTGAAACCATTTCAGTATAAAGCTGATTTCTTTATCTCTTATTTGTTTCCTGAAGGAATTAAATAAATAAATAAATAAAAACAGACTCACGTCGTTGTCGTAGACGTTGATGAACTGAGCTTCACTCATCCTGCAGCACAAACAACAAACAACAAACAACAAACACATCAACAAAGGAAGCTCTTACTTTAAACAGTTAAACACACACACTCATTTCCCCTGTGTCTGTGCGCGTGTTTGTGCGTGTGTGTGTGTGTGTGTGTGTGTGTGTGTGTGTGTGTGTGTGTGTGTGTGTGTGTGTGTGTAGGAAACACAGCAGACTTTCTGACCTGAGTTTCTGTCCAAACACGACGACCAACAACCGAACGAGGAAACAACAAACAAACAAAAACCTGCAGCAGTTTCACTTTCACATGACGGACAAACGACTCCTCTTCTTCTTCTTCTTCTCTTTTTCTTCCACCCTCCCTCTCTCTCTCTCTCTTCCTCTCTCTCTCTCACTGTTTGTCTGTGTTGTTTCACCCCCCTCCCTTCCCCCTCCCCTCGGTCTGTTCTCAGTCACTTCCTGGAAGTGGCCGAGCCGAGGAAAACCCCCAGAATTCCAGATCAGCACTGGGGGAGGGGCGGGGCAAAACATGATGATGTCACTGCTGCTGATAATAACACAGACGGGGAGAAACAAGGTTCCTACAGAGAGAACCACGAACCGGGTTTTTTAAAGAACCAGACCAAAGAAAGAGAGAGAGAGAGAGAGAGAGAGAGAGAGAGAGAGACAAACCTCTGACCAGAAAACAGAAACAAAGTGTTCTCTCTGTTACACTGGTTTTATTTTGAAAATCTTCTCTACACTGTAAAAAACTGCCCCCATCTGTTCTCGGGTTAATGACTGAAAACTGATGCAGGTAAATCCAACATCAGCAGGTATTGTTAGCATGTTAGCATGTTAGCATGTAGCTGCTGTCACAGCCTGAATCTGAATGCAGAAATATTTAATCATATCTTTATTTTCTCTGCACTTCCTGAGCTCTGGCGGAGCGTCCTGCTGAGACGTTTGTCCCTGGTTTGTCTCACAGGGACAGTCACACATTTTCTCTCTGTCACACACTTTTCTGACTTGTAGGTTTTTTTTAATAAATTAAACTCTGTTTTTTAAAAACAAAGATTTCAACCTCATCAAACTTCAACCAATCACTGATCTGTTTCCTGCACATGCTCAGTGGCTGTATCACCGTGGTTACCAGGTGATATGTTACAGAAAACTGTGTCGTCTGCATACGTTCACATATTTAGTTGTTTTGAATCATTTCTGATGTTTTAACTGACTAAATGATAAAGTACTCGACAGGCTCATCACAAATAAAACGTACTGTTCAATAAAACAGGAGCTCAACACACGATAAACACACGATAAACACACGATAAACACACGATAAACACAGGAGCTCAACACACGATAAACACACGATAAACACACGATAAACAGACGATAAACACACGATAAACACACGATAAACAGACAGAAAGACGTCAGACTGAGCAGCAGGTGAAAGGAGGAATCCTCACACTGACCTGATGGTTCATATTCAGCAGCAGCAGCTTCAGTTGGTGGTTGTTGTTTGTCACTCTGACTTCCTGTCTCTAAAACTCACATCTGATCTGAAGCACATCGTTCTCCAGACTTCAACACGTCTGTGGGACAGCCCCTCTTATGATGACAGCCAATCACGTGACAGCATGGATGTGCCTCATTAACATGAACCCACATCAGGTACAGTAAGAGCAGAGAGAGAAAACCCGAGGGGAAGTTTTTGTGTGTGTGTGTGTGTGTGTGTGTGTGTGTGTGTG
>NW_019524921.1:212913-222573 GCF_002814215.2 Seriola lalandi dorsalis
AAGGAATCCACAGAGGTGGTTTTACTTTTCTGTTTCTCTGAAACACGTCGGACATGTTTCTACTAACTTCTTCTTCTGTCACTCAACACACCTGGACAGGTTAAAGGTCACAACCAAATGGGGGGGGGGGGCTCTGCAGTGCTGAAGACAACAACTCCTCCAACCTTCAACCCTCTGATACGACACATAGCAGTGTCTCCTGAGATCCCGCCCCTACACTATCAGGTGTACTGGACCTTGGTTGTCATGGTTACAATAATAATGAGCACGGCTTGGTTAGGTTTAGGACAAGATGGTGATACTTCCTCAACATTAGACGATCTCTGTTGCCACAGTTACAACTACGCCCATAGATAATAAAAACAACACAAACAGCTGGTTTCACATGGGAATCGAACATGTGGCTGACAGACACCAGGGTCATGATACAAACACAGGTGCGGCTTCATCAGACGCATCAGGCTCCTCAGCACACCTCACCTTACGACAGGTGAGGTGTGATGTCATGAGCATGTCTGGGGTTAAATGTGTTCACAGTGAACCGGGTTTGATCGGGACTGATACCTCAGACTCACTACATGGACTAAAATATGTGGACGCCAACTGATGGTCCCCTCGACAGGAAGTCATGTGATCAGTGTTGGACAGGCTCAGATCAGACTGATGAAGCAGCTGCTGCATCAGACTCACCTGGAGCTCACAGGTTCGATCCCTCAGAGCAAACTCAATCTTCCATCCCAAAAACTTTCTATTCACATCACAACAAACAGACACTAAGCTCACATCCTCCACTCGCTCCTCCTCCACTCGCTCCTCCTCCACTCGCTCCTCCTCCAAACACAAATCACACGCACCTCAGAGCTCCAGCCATGACTCAGCAGGAACAGGCGAAGAGGAAGGTGATGAAGGCTCAGCTCCCAGCTGATTTGTTCTTCCTCCTTCAGTGATTTTCCTGCAGACGCCAAATCAAGAGTGAATCACAACTCAGAGTGTGTGTGTGTGAGTGTGTGTGTGTGTGTGTGTGTGTGTGTGTGTGTGTGTGTGTGTGTGTGTGTGAGAGTGTGTGTGTGTGTGGGCAGTGGAGACATGTCCCTACCAATATTTCAGGAGTAAAGAATTGTCCTGACCGCTACATGAGTGAAGTCGTATTAGATCATTCCAAAGTGGCCTCCAAGAGTCTGCATCTCCAAGACAACCAATTTAGACATGCTAGCATTTGATTGGCTGAAAGGGTTGAAAGGCTATCTGAAGAATCACGTTAGGTGAGAATGGCCTCCAAGAGTCTGCATCTCCAAGACAACCAATTTAGACATGCTAGCATTTGATTGGCTGAAAGGGTTGAAAGGCTATCTGAAGAATCACGTTAGGTGAGAATATCACAGTGATCACATCAACTGATGTTATTTAACCATGTTAGCTAGCGTTAACTCGCAAGCTAACCCTGGCTTCTGTCCTCTGTAGGCTAACAGTCAGGCTGCTGGTCAGAGTATAAAATATATCAAAGTATGAGTTTAATTTCTGTCTAAAAATCCCATGAAAATGCCACATGAATACTATGACTTTTTATGCCTTTTTATGCCTAACTATACTAAAATCTTATTATGCTTTACTTTACAATGTTACATCTAAAGGCTTGGTGGTGCGATGGTTCGAACAGATGCCTCACAGGCAGAAGCTTCTTGTTTTGAACCCGAGTCTGCGCCTTTCAGTCTGGAGTTTATGTCTCACTATATTAAGACTTTTAGGCCTTTAATGCCTTACTATAGTATGACTTTTTATGTCTTATTATACTATGACTTTTTTACTGCTTTACAATGTTATCTTTATAAGGTGGCTTGGTGCAATGTTTAGAACAAATGCCTCACAATGAGAAGGTTCTGGGTCGAGGAAATTTAAGTGTGGAGTTTGTATACTACCACTTTTTATGCTTTATTATACTATGACTTTTTATGCCTTACTATACTACCACTTTTTTTTATTATTATTTTTTGGGGCCTTTTATGCCTTTATTGATCGAGCAGTAGAGAGAGACAGGAGGTGGGGAGGCAGAGAGGGGGAATGACATGCAGCAAAGGGCCGACTGCAGCGAGGACCCCAGCCTCCGCACATGGGGCGTCAGGTGGCTCAACCAACTGAGCCACCTGACGCCCCATACTACCACTTTTTATGTCTTACTATACTATGACTTTTTATGCCTTACTTTAATAATCTTTTTATACTTTACTTTACAATGATATTTTCATAGGGTGGCTTGTTGGTGCAATGTTTAGAACAAATACCTCACAATCTGAAGGTTCTGGGTTCAGGTCTGGAGCTTTACTATACGATGTCCTTCTTATGCCTTAGTACACTATTACCTTGTTTATGACATACTATAGTATAACTTTTTTTAATCCCTTACTATACTATGAAGTTCTCTTTACTATGATCATTTTATGCTTTACTTTACTGTTCGGCTGACTTCGTGGTACAGTGGTTAGAACAGATGCCTCACAGTCAGAAGTTTCTGAGTTCAAACCTGCGTCTTTTCAGTGTGCAGTTCGTGCCTTACTATACACTTGTTTTTATCACTTACTTTCTTCTATAATATAAACATATCATAAACATATACAGATTAACTAGACATACATGTCAATATATGATATTATTCCGATGTCTAACAGGTTTCATATGTAATTTCTACATATGAAGGATATACTTTAACGACATGTATGATTTTATTTCATCATACATCTCATCCATGGAAATACAGCACATGAACATATATCATATTTCCTGAATGTAAATTCAGATCTCATATGTTAATAAACCGTTTGGGTGGCGAGGTTGTGCATCCCTACCAATGTTTAGACCCAACATATGCCCTTTTGTGTGTGTGTGTGTGTGTGTGTGTGTGTGTGGGTGTACGTGTGTGTGTGTACGTGTGTGTGTGTGTGTGTGTGTGTATGTGTGTGTGATAGAGTCATATCTAAAGTGGGATATCTCAGTGGGAATTTCCACTCCTCCTCCTCCTCCTCCTCCTCCTCCTCCTCCTCTCGGAGGATTTGGGGATGATCCTTGATTTCCCTCGAGACTGAACAAACCAACATTTCTCTGTCTCCTCAGGACACTTTTTAGCCTAGCTTAGCACAAACAGTGCAAACAGGGGGAAACTGCTAGCCTTCCTGATACTTCCTGATCAGGCTCCTCAGAGGACGAACTGTCTCCAGCGCCACCTTCAGGACAAACAGCAGAATCACTCCCTGACTGAAAACTGATTCACTTTGATTCAATGGTTGATGATTTGATGTGTCTGGATTTCCTGTTCCTGATCTGCAGCTGTTGTCTTGAACACGTCTGTTACCCTCAACCTGCTCGCAGCAGCTGGATCCTGGTTATGGGATCATCCATTAAGATGAGATATCATCAGGTTTTAAATTATTGTTCAATCTATAAATGTCAAAATACAGAAAAATTCTCCATGATACTTGGATCAGACTTTAGCTGAACAACAGAAAATTAATCTGTGACTATAATCTGTATCTCATTAATCAATTTAATCATTATTCAAGCAAAAATTCATTCACTGGTTAAAGCGTCTTAAATGTAAAGATTTTTCTTTTTCATAATTGATAAAAACTTATTGTCAATAAACACAGATATTTGAATGATCACAGGCAAAAACTGATCAGTCAAACAATTGAGAAAAAAATCAGCAGATTAATCAAATAGATAATAATCGTGATCTGCAGTTAGAGCTTCACAATTAATCAAAATATAATCAAAATCTCGTTATGGTCAAGTGCAATATTCAAATCACAGGAGCTGAAGTTCCTTTGATGAAGATGAAATGTGTCACATTGTTGTGCATTGTTAGCATTAGCATTGTTAGCACCATCAGTGTGGTGGTGCTACTGAGGCAGCCTGGACTACAAATCATCTTCTCCAGATGTGAAGAACATGAAAAAACTATTGTTTACATGGACTCGTAACTTTCATCATAATATTCACCAGAATAATCACAAAATGATTTTTTCGTTCAGTCTTAGTTACAGTCCATCATTTAAGAATTAACCAGGTTTCATGTCATAGTCAGATCAATGTGTTTTCTCAGATTTAAATGAACATCAATCTGTCGTCATATGATCAGATAATCAATACATAGTTGATCAGGTGTTATTTTACTGTTCTAACTGTGTTTAATAAACCAGGTTGTGATGGTTAGCAGGCTAACTAACTGATTTTAACTCATACACCTGGATTAGTGAAGCCAGGAAACTATCACAAAACTAAAAGAAAGTAAAACTGCAGAAAGTAAAAATAATTATGTGTAAAAATAGGAATAAAACTGCCAGTTTAAAGTCAGAGGAACAGTCGATTCCTCTCAGAGTCTCTGATGTTTTTCCTGCTTCAGTAATTTTCCTCTGTTACACAATCTGATCAAACAGCAGCAACAGTGTTTCCTTCATGTTTAATTCTCTGCATCATTTTCACCTTTAAAACTCAGCTGATCAATCTATCTTTAATCTTTTTATCCTCACCAATAAACAACAATCAGCTGTTCATTTAGAGAAAACCAGTGGATTTATCAGCTGATTTATCAGTTGATTTTAGTGAAAATTTAGAGGAAAGAAAAGAAAAACTTTATTGATTTAAATTGAGTCTTTCACGTTTGACTGAGAGACAAACAACGTTTAGTGGATTTCAGCCTCAAAAACACTGACTTTAATTCAGTTTGACGTGGAGTGAAATCTTGACCTGAGCAGTTCCAGTGGTGAATGTGAAGATTGGATCAGTTTCTCAGTTTCTCGTCACTTCCGGTTAAAATGAGTACAAATTAAAGTTTAAAGGTGAGTTTTTACCTGCGAGCAGCTGCTGTGTCCGTTAGTCCGTCCGATTCCCCGAAAAACACTAGAATCAAACTGACCCGAGTAAGAAACAGCTGCAACACGGCTGACCTGACGTCCTGTTTCTGCTTTTCAAAGTAAAATACTCACGCTAGCTTTTTGTTTGGTTCTTCTTCAGATAATAGGCAAAGTAAATACCTGCTCATAATTCTTACTTTTATTTTTTGTCCTAAACACAGAATTTAAACCACAAGGGAATAAATTAGAATTAAATTCACAATATTTCATTTTAATTATTATGATCCAAATTTATAATTAAGTTATAATAAATAAACAAAGTTTGTGAGTCTGTTCACTTTCACTGTGAGTTATATTTAAAACGTGAACAGAATAACTCAAATATCTCAAACAGGTAAAACTTGTATGGAAGTTCAGTCTGGCCAGGAAATAATGACATTAATGTTTAACTGTGTTTTAATCATAAAATATCAATTTTTTCAATTTTTTGACAAACTCATCTTCATTGAAACCAGGTAGTTTTTATTATTCAATCTTTATTTCTGTGTCAGTGTTTCCAATGAATCAAAATCTATTTACAGATTGAAAAGGATTCTGTTTCAGCTTTTATTTTTACAGTTACCCCGCCTTACCGGAAGTCATGTCCTCTTTGGCCTCCACGGGCCTGACGCAACTCCGCTCCGTTGTCATGGTGACCGCAGCCTGTCAGTCAGAGCGGAAAGCCCCGGAGCTGGAGGGGAATTCCGGAGCCATGCGGCAAATACGGCGCGCTGATTGGTGGAGGGAGGAGGAATATCCCGCCCTCAAGACACACTAATAAAATATACAATCAAAAACCAAAAAAATCTTATAATAATAATAAATAAAATAATATTTTTATTTAAGAAATAAAAAGTGAGAACAGCAAAAGTAAATAAATAAAATTGTGATTTATTAATGAATGAATGATAATAATAAATGATTATAATGAACCAGCACTGCCCGGTTGTATACAACAGTAATAATAATAATTCCTAATAATATCATGACTGGATCCTTAGACACCTGGAGCTGGATAAAGTAACTAATGAGAAATTATAATTTTTAGCTAAAATCCAAAAATTTGAATAAAATAAAGTGAAAGACTCTTTAACACGTTTAAAGGTCTGTTCATCATCAACATCTGTAACGTGTTTGTATCCAGCTGTGTGACGTGTGATTTATGAAACAGAAACACACTCAGACTTTCTGTGTTCTTTATTTCAGTTTAACAAAAAGGTTTAAAAACTCCTCAGTCAGAGCGGAGGACACAAACTACAGCTTGGTTTGACTGTGTCCCTGTGTTACTGCAGCAGTGAGGTCAGAGGTCAGAGGTCAGAGGACTCAGGACTCAGGTGGGTTTCTCTGGTGGCAGCGCAGCAGAAAAACAAATGTTGAGACTCGGAGTGGTCTGAGCTGCAGCTTGAAGTGTGTGTGTGTGTGTGTGTGTGTGTGTGTGTGTGTGCGTGTGTGTGTGCGTGTGTGTGTGTGTGTGTGCGTGTGGGGGGGGTTCCTCTTCAGCGTGACGTCTGTGGCCCCTGGAGGACTCAGCTGTTCATCCAGGGGCCCGACAGTCACTTAAAGCTTCATCACAGTTCAGTCAGTTTGAGTTTGTCTGATCCACCCAGTCCCTCTCAGACCTGGTCCCTCTGAGACCTGGTCCCTCTCAGACCTGGTCCCTCTCAGTCCCTCTCAGACCTGGTCCCTCTCAGTCCCTCTCAGACCCTGTGAGACCCAGTCCCTCTCAGTCCCTCTGAGACCTGGTCCCTCTCAGTCCCTCTGAGACCTGGTCCCTCTCAGTCCCTCTCAGACCTGGTCCCTCTAAGACCCTGTGAGACCTGGTCCCTCTCAGACCTGGTCCCTCTCAGTCCCTCTGAGACCTGGTCCCTCTCAGACCCTGTGAGACCTGGTCCCTCTCAGACCCTGTGAGACCTGGTCCCTCTCAGACCCTGTGAGACCCGGTCCCTCTCAGACCCTGTGAGACCCAGTCCCTCTCAGTCCCTCTGAGACCTGGTCCCTCTGAGACCCTGTAAGACCTGGTCCCTCTCAGACCTGGTCCCTCTGAGACCTGGTCCTTCTAAGACCTGGTCCCTCTCAGACCTGGTCCCTCTAAGACCTGGTCCCTCTGAGACCTGGTCCCTCTAAGACCCTGTGAGACCTGGCCCTTCCCTCTCAGACCCTGTGAGACCCGGTCCCTCTCAGACCTGGTCCCCCTCAGTCCCTCTGAGACCTGGTCCCTCTAAGACCCTGTGAGACCTGGTCCCTCTCAGACCTGGTCCCTCTCAGTCCCTCTGAGACCTGGTCCCTCTAAGACCCTGTGAGACCTGGTCCCTGTCAGACCCTGTGAGACCTGGTCCCTCTCAGACCCTGTGAGACCCGGTCCCTCTAAGACCCTGTGAGACCTGGTCCCTCTGAGACCTGGTCTCATCAGGCAGAGTCTGTTGTGTCAGTGGTCACAGGGCAGCTACAGTCCTGTCAGTTTAACTGCATAGATTAACTTTAGCTTTAGCATTTAGCATTTAGCTACAACTGTGTCACAGTCTGAACAGAGGAAACACAAACTGAGGAGTTTTTATTTAAAGTCAACTTCCTGTTGACTGCAGCGAAACGAGGAGATGACAGTTAAAGGATCGTTCCAGGTTTTTATTTTACTGATGATGATGAAGATGAAGAGTGGTTCATTCCATCATTCTCTGGTTCCTGTTGATCAGCAGGTAAACATGTAACAGACGGATGATGATCTGTAAATAGCTGATGAACAACAACATAATTAACAGCTGTAAACAGATGTAAACAGATGTAAACAGATGTAAACAGGTCAGTGGAGGGAAGAGGATCGGAGCCATGTGACTCTGACCCTCTGTGAGAAACAGATCATCATCATCAACAACATAAATCATGGAATAAAATTAAATGTCTCCAAATATTATATACAAATTGTTTTTGATTGTTGACTAATTAACTACTTGTTTAAAACATCCTGATAGTTATTAAATACTTTATGCGGCTAAACTTAAAGTAACGTGAGACCAGCTGACTGAAGTTTTATCATCATCATCATCATCATCATCATCAGAAAAACACAGGAACGCTCCTTTAATGACGTTTCTCCAAAGGCGGTAAATATTAAAGCTGAAGTCCTGAGGCACATGTGCATTATAATAAAAAAAATATCTATACAAGCTCTTCACCTGGAGACAGACAAACAGTGAATACATGGCCAGAAGTATGTGGACACCACTAACGATCACAATCAGTTTATTAGAGTTCATTTCTGTTTTCAACTTCTCTGACGTGAAGATTTGTTTTATTGTGAAATAATAACTGGATCATTCTAAATGTTTCAGGCCTTTAAAAAATGATTCAAACTAAACCAGTAAAAACCAGTAAAAACTGGTGACTGTGTGTAAAATCAACTAATGATCTCAGTCATTTTGTTCCAGCTGCTCACATGTGAACATTTTCTGCTTCTCTATATTCAACTGAAAATGTTTTTACTATTTACTAAATGATTAATCAATAACCAATAATCTGTAACTGTCTGAAAATAAAGGGTAGCTGCAGCTGTGGTGAAACATTGACTTTATGATTTGCCACAGTGGAAGGTGACGTCTTCAGATCTGAAAATATTCACATGTGAAACTGATTCATTTTCTCTCTGTGGTTTAATTTGTCTGATTCCATAAAAACACCTCAAATCATCCAGTGAATCACCAGAATAAAACTAAGATTCATGGTTTTCCTTCATTAATAATCAATAATCATGGGGACAAACATTGGCCTAATAATGGATGGATGAAGGAGGGTGTCCACATACTTCTGTCCACATAATGTGATGCAGGCAGCTTGTGACAGTGTCTGTGGTTTAAGGCGTTCAGATGATTTCATGTTCAGGTCGAGACGAGCAGGAAGCTGCTGAGTTCAACTCCAATTCATGGAGAGAAGAAGAAGATGATCGTAAACAGATGAGAGAAGAAGAACGACCTCAACGAAAGGTCAGTGAAGAAGTCCTGTAGAGACGATGAAGACAGACAGACAGACAGACAGACAGGTGACAGACAGACAGGTGGATGGAGGTGCGCCTACGTGAAGATGAGGCCGGCTTCGCTGTAAACCTTGAAGACCTTCTCGATGGCGTTGACGTACGCCGCTGTCCGCAGGTCGAGACCCAGGTTGTACTTGTTGGCTGTTCTCATGATTTGCTGCACGAGAGGAAGGGGGGAGGGAGGAGGGAGGAGGGGGAGGGATGATCATTTAACATCATGAGATAAGTGTGTGTGTGTGCGCGTGTGTGTGTGTGTGCGCGTGTGTGTGTGTGTGCGTGTGTGTGTGTGTGTTACCCTGGCAGAGCGCTCCATGGTGAAGGCCAGACCTGAGTGAACGATGTCCTTCTCAGACGCTCCCTGCAACAAAACACAGTTACACCACAGAAGAAGAAGGACGACACACAGGATACAGAGCAGAAGTAGTAGTAGTATTAGAAGTAGTAGTAGTAGTAGTAGTATAAGTATTGGTAGTAGTAGTAATATCATTAGTAGTAGTATTAGTATTGGTAGTAGTAGTAATATCATTAGTAGAAGAAGTAGTAGTATCATTAGTAATAGTAGTATCAGTAGTAGTATCAGTAGTAGTATCAGTAGTAGTATCAGTAGGTACTATCAGTAGTAGTAGTTGTGTGTACTCACAGAGATCCTGGCCTGGAACTCAGACGTGGGGACGACAGGGATGGCGCCGCCATGTTTCCCAAACTTCCTCTCTAAACTCTCCTGGACCGACACTGGGGGAAGGGGGGGGGGGG
>NW_019524921.1:222666-225166 GCF_002814215.2 Seriola lalandi dorsalis
GGGGGGGTTACTGCCGTCATAGAAACCACAACAAGCGGCCGTGTTCACTGATGTACAGGTGTGAAGTCACTCACTGAGGAGGTGGTAGTTGGAGTCTCTCTCATATTTGAAGGTGAGTCGACCGTAACTGACGTGATTCAGATTCTTCAACCACTCAAAGTACGAGACCGTCACTCCTCCTGCATTTAGGTACATGTCCTGAGGACAGAGGAGGCGAGGAGAGGAGGAGAGGAGGAGAGAGAGGAGGGAGGAGGGAGGAGAGAGGGAGGAGAGAGGAGAGAGAGGAGGGAGGAGAGAGGAGGGAGGAGAGAGGAGAGAGGAGAGAGAGGAGGGAGGAGGTGAGGAGAGGAGGAGAGGAGGAGAGGAGGAGAGGAGGAGGTGAGGAGAGAGGAGAGAGGAGAGAGGAGGTGAGGAGAGAGGAGGTGAGGAGAGAGAGGAGGAGAGAGAGGAGGGGAGGAGAGAGAGGAGAGAGAGGAGGAGAGAGAGGAGGTGAGGAGAGAGGAGGTGAGGAGACAGGAGAGAGATCATTAGATCTTTCTAACGAACTCTTCATCATCAGACACAGAAACAGGACCAGACGCCATCTTGGACTCACTGGGATCACCATGATGTTTCTCTCCAGGAAGATGCGGTCGGCTTCAGGCGTAGTCGGACCGTTGGCTCCCTCTGCAATGATCTGAAGGGACACAGACCAGGTCAGTGCACTGAGGCATGATGGGTAAACTGGACAGGACAACCACAGAGAGTTTACTGCTCGGATAACTGATTGTGTGTGTGTGTGTGTGTGTGTGTGTGTGTGTGTGTGTGTGTGTGTGTGACCTTGGCTTTGATCTTGTGTGCGTTGCTCTTGGTCAGCTGTTTCTCGCTGGCGGCTGGGATCAGGATGTCACAGTCGGCCTCCAGGATGTTTCCTTCGTACGGCGTCGAGTTCGGGAAACCAACGATGGTCCCATTGGCCTGGAGACACAAAGACACAAAGATCAGTCAGAGGATGATGCATTTCATATGTTAATAGATAAATAATAATAATTATAAAAGCTAAATTAATGAAAGCTCAAAGAGTTGTTTTCCTCACACATTGATTACAGCTCTGTGTTCAAACATTAACATATCACCAGGTTTAAAAAACCGTCTGTATGAGACTGAACTGTGGCAACTCTGTTCCTCCAGCAGGCGGCGCACTGGTCTGTAGGTATTCATGTGTTATTGTTGCTCATCTTTAATTCATTTCTGTTCCTATTTGTTAATATATGACCAGTACAGACCAGACTGTAGCTCTGGTACTGAACCAGTACAGACCAGTTTGTAGTCCTCCAGCTCTTTGGGGTCGATGCCTTTTGGGTTCCAGATGTTTCCGTCCATTTCTCCGACTCCGACACACTTTGCTCCGAAGCGATGAAGATATCTCATGGAGTGAAGACCCACGTTACCAAAACCCTGCAGGCAGAGCAGAGGGCACGTTAACCCAGTCATCACACACACACACACACACAGACAGACAGACAGACAGACAGACAGACAGACAGACAGACAGACAGACAGACAGACAGACACACAGACACACACACACACACACACACAGACAGACAGACAGACAGACACACACACACACACACACACACAGACAGACAGACAGACAGGCAGACAGGCAGACAGACAGACAGACAGACAGACAGACAGAGAAACGTTCATGTTCTCCTCAGGATGAACATGAACAACTCTGATGACCCTCTGACTTTTCCTCTAGCGCCACCAACAGGTCGAAGTTTAATGTCTGGGATACTTTCAACAGTTTAGAGCTGTTAGCTGTTAGTTAACAGCTAACAGCTAACAGCTACCAGTTAACTAGCTGTTAGCTGTTAGTTAACAGCTAACAGCTAACAGCTACCAGTTAACTAGCTGTTAGCTGTTAGTTAGCTGTCAGCTGTTAGCTTCTAGCTGTAGCTCTAACATACAGTGTTTGTTGACAGTATTGTGTGCTGAACAGAAACAGTAAAATAAATCTTGATCAGCTCGTTCTCCTCCTCCTCTTTCTTCAGACGTGTTGGCTGATGATGAGGAGAAGGGGGCGGGGCCTACCTGGATGACGAAGGTCTTGTCCTGGAAGCCGGGACACATGCCCAGCTGGCTCATGTAGGCCGCCTCGTTGATGAAGTTCTCTATGCCGTGGAAAACTCCTCGTCCGGTGGCGGAGATGCGACCGTGGATCCCTCCCTGACTGATGGGCTTCCCCGTGACGCAGGCGTGAGCGTTGATGTCCTGAGGAGGAGGAGTCACACAGACACACATCAGGCTTCATATACTCTAATGTCACTTGTTTAAAGAGTCATATAAAGATAATTAATGATTAAAATTATAATTAAGATAATTAAAGATCATCAGGCGACTTGTGCCATGTTGATAGGAGCTGGAGATCGAACACCAACACTACGATTAATAGACGACCACGGTCACCTGATTCTCTGAGAAGTGAGAGACCTTCAAAATAAAATGTGTGCAG
>NW_019524921.1:227700-242276 GCF_002814215.2 Seriola lalandi dorsalis
GGGGGGGTGTCAACAGTGTTATCACCAGTTAAAGGAACATACACTGTTATTTTACATTAGAATAAATATCTGATGATGATGATGGTGATGCACAGTTGATACTGAGGGTCAGAGGCTGCAGTTCTCCACATGTCGCTGACCTGCTTTTATTTTGAAAACCATTCTAGACAAAATTCCCTCAGTTTATCCTCCAATCACCTCCTCAGATCACAGGTCACATGTCAGCTGTCAGTCCCAGGGTCCAATCTTTACCTCGAGTTGCACCTGAGATTTTCTTCTTCACTGAAACATTTAATGCAGAATATGAACTGAGGTCAGCTGATCAGCGCTCTGGGTGTAAACGCTCTGTCACATCAACCAGGTCAACTCAATGTTTTCACACGTTCCTCATGATTAATGAACAAATAAAACTGAGACGCTGAAGAGAGGACGGATGTAATCGACACGTTCTCCTCTCCGACTGCTTCTCTTTACCCTCACTGACTGAATCAGATGTGGTGTGTTTGAGGAACAGAGCAACTGTAGGAGAACAGAGACTGGAGGTTGTGTGTGAACTTACAGAGTAATTCCTCGGGTTAATCTTCACTCCGGCTTTGGCTCCACCAAACGGCACATCTGGAACACATCCACTTTATTTAAAGAGCAGAACCAAGACACCAGAGAAGTGTGTGTGTGTGTGTGTGTGTGTGTGTGTGTGTGTGTGTGTACTCACCGACGACGGCACATTTATACGTCATCAGCGAGGCCAGAGCTTTCACCTCGTCCACAGACACGTCTGTACTGTAACGGATCCCTGAAACACACACACGAGAAAACTCTGATTCTTCAGCTCCAACTGAACCTGAACCGGGTCTCAAGTCCAGATCTTCAGATCTTGGTCCACTTCCGGTCCAGGTCTGGGTCCCTGCTGGAACTGGATCAGACCTGAGGACTGTTTGAGTCCGGTCTGTTTGATAGGCAGCAGCTAAAACATAACTATGACTCTGATTTTTATTTATATATTTTTATTCTTTTTTTTTGTTTTATTTTTATATTTCTATTTTTTAAATATTGATATTTATTTATTTATTTTTCAATACTCCTGTACCAACCACTTCATCTTTAGCACATGTGCAGAACAGTGTATATTGTGTTTCTTCTGTAATCTCAGACACTGAAGATTTTCTTTATCTGGGAGGATGAACCCAAACCTCTCACCTCCATTCATTCATTCATTCATTCATTCATTCATTCATTCATTCATTCATTCATTCACCAGGTTCCTGTAGTTCCTTGCAACAGTTCATTAAAACAAGCAGCTGCAGAAGATTAACAGACACATATTGTGATGTGAAACACCAACATCACGC
Organism: Seriola lalandi dorsalis; assembly: GCF_002814215.2. Taxonomy (NCBI): domain Eukaryota; kingdom Metazoa; phylum Chordata; class Actinopteri; order Carangiformes; family Carangidae; genus Seriola; species Seriola lalandi. Next base: position 229,050 of record NW_019524921.1, read on the forward strand.
TGAACTCACTTCTTTGGGTTTTAGGAATCAGACTAATTATCTGGGACTGTTTTCTGCCTGATTAAGTGAAATTAATTGTGGATTAAAGTTTACAGACAACGAAGGATCATTAGCGGTGTTAAAGTTTGAAGTTTGCAGCTGCTGCTGCTGCTGCTGCTGCTGCAGGGAGACGCACAAAATGGCTGCAGCTCAGAGACACGAGGAAACAGACCAACGGGTTCAAGTTTAAACTGGGGGGAGTTTTTATTCAGCAGCAGCAGGAACAGACAGAAAACAACAGAGTAAAGCAGGAAGAAGAAAGAAAGACGAGGAAGAGGAATAAAGAGAGGAGAGTGGAGGAGAGAGAGGAAGCAGACGGAGTGGCGTGAGGAGGAGGTGGTCAGTCAGTGTGGGTGTGGTCTGCTACAACAGCCTCATTTAAAGGAACAGTACAAAGACGCCAGTGTGAACCACACCCTTCACCTGCTGCACAGGTTCCAATACTGAGACAGCTGAAACACCTCCACACTCAGCTACAGTCAGATCTGACACCACAACAACAACAACCACCACAACCACCACAACAATCACAACAACCACCACAACAATCACAACAATCACCACAATCACAACCACCACAACCACCACCATAACAACCACCACCATAACAACCACAACCACCACAACGACCAACAACCACAACAACCACCACAACAATCACAACAACCACCACAACAATCACAACAACCACCACAACAATCACAACAAACACCACAACAACCACCACAACAACCACCAAAACCAACCACCACAACAACCACCACAAACCACAACCATAACAACCACCACCATAACAACCACCAAAACCACCACCATAACAACCACCACCATAACAACCACCATAACAACCACCAAAACCACCACCATAACAACCACCACCATAACAACCACCAAAACCACCACCATAACAACCACCACCATAACAACCACCATAACAACCACCAAAACCACCACCATAACAACACACCACAACCACCACCACAACAACCACCACAACAACCACAACAACCACCACAACCACCACCACAACAACCACCATAACAACCACAACAACAACAACCACAACAACCACCACCACAACAACCACCATAACAACCACCACAACAACAACAACCATAATAACAACCACAACAACAACAACCACCACCACAACAACCACCATAACAACCACAACAACAACCACAACCACAACAACAGAGACCAGAGGACGAGGACACTTCACTTTGTGACATATATAATATATAGTCATGGAGCAGCTCCTTCCTCCAGCTGCTGCTCACTGGACAAACTCCTGGTTTTATTTTCATGTATTTGAATATCTTTATTATTCCTCCACATGGCAACAGTCAGAGTCGGACATCTTGTTTTCAGGTTGTCTGTCTCGTTGTCGTGGACACTATCTCAGTGACTTCACATTCAACAAACATTCACCTGGACTCAACGATGAACTGATTAGATTTTGGTGGTCAAAGGTCAAAGGTCAGTGTCAGTGTTACCTCACAAAACACTTTTTAGCCATTACTCAAGACTTCACACACACAGTTAATATTTCCTCTGACTGTGGATAAACAGGAAGCTACCTGGAACCAGTCTGAGTGGAGGAGGAGGTGGTTCTAGTTTTAACATGTAACTGGTTGTACAGGATCAGCTGGACAGTGAAAACACATCCGTGTTGTACAGGTTAGAGAGGAGCGGCTGTTTGTGATACAGTCCTGCAGTGAATCCTCCGTCATGAAGGTTTTAATCTTTGTTTGTATTAAAACTGTTTCAGACAGATGTTGATGATCATTGTGGAGCTGTGTCACATTATACAGCTGTTTGTCATTTACCTTCACTGATATCAACGACGTGGACTTTTTTGTCTCTATTTTATAGAGACACCTGGACGCCACAGCGCCAGTCCTCATTAGACAGTCGCCAGTCGCAGTAGACCTGGGGATGTTGCTTCCAAAGATCAGTAATCAGTCTCTTTGATTACTAATAATCAGTATCTGAACCGGCCCTGACAAACCACATCAGTGGATCCCTTACACACTAACGGCTTGACTGATTTTTCGCATGGACTCAGTCACAGACCTCCTCCCACACAGTCCAGGACCTGGTTCAGGATCTGGATCAGTCACAATGAGCTGGTCTGGATTCAGAAAGCTGCAGCACTTATTTCAGAGTCACATACATTTTTAATCAACATTAAATTATTATCAAGCCTCAGGAAGCTCTGACTGACGCTGACGTAGAGGAATAAGAACACCTCACCAACCCTGAGCAGGAGCTTCAGTTTCATGGTGTAAATCAGAGGTGTAGCACCAGCTCAGACCTCTATCAGTCAGTCAGAGTCTGATGGATGAACTGGTCTGGAATCTGGATCTGAGCTGCTTCCTGAAAGTTTCCTGGAATATTTCCTGTCACTGCTGTCGAGGATCCCAGTTCAGATAAGACTCAGCAGCCTCTCAACATGTTAATATGTTCATGCGAACATCCCTCTGCCTGTGGATCAGTTCTACACTCAGGAGAAAACCTTCAGTCTGTTCCTGTTTTTAAAACATCCTGCTAATGAACGAACAAACCAACAACAGGAACTGATGTTAATGAGCATCAGGCTGTGATGTATTATCGCTCTGCAGCAGCAGCAGCTTGTCATGTGATGTACAGCTCTGAGTTTATTCTCATTGTTTCAGCTGTTGTAAAGTCAGGCTTTATGTTGGGGTCGTGGTGTGAGACTGAACCTGAAGTGAAACATCATTTTATCAAACACGGAAATATTCTTGGATCTTTCAGATTCCTGACGTCGACTTTCTTTAATCTTTGATCTCCTCACCTCTAGTTTTTATTTGAATGTAAATACAGAACAAATTCTAATAAACCAAGAGGTTAAAGAGAGGTTGTTGTGTCTACCAGACTCCTCTGTGTGTGTGTGTGTGTGTGTGTGTGTGTGTGTGTGTGTGTGTGTGTTCAGACTGCAGCACGTGTGATGAAAAAACACACACACACACACACCACACACACACACACACACACACACTGGACTCTCAGCATTCCTGTCAGGGGAGGAAACCTCTCCACCTTCAACCACATTCAAACTGCCTGACGCTCCGTCCAACATGCACAGAATTGTATGTGTTACACAATCACACACACACAATCTCACACACACAATCACACACACACAATCACACACACACAATCACACACACACAATCTCACACACACAATCACACACAATCACACACATAACTGCAGTTTTTTTTTTTTTAACTGTGATCCAAAACTGAAACTCTGAGCTGTAAGAGATTAAACCTGTTTAACTTTTAATGAATTCTCTCATATTTTACTGTCCTCACTGGTTTCTATTTTTATTTTACATATTTTATCATCTACTGTCTTTCTATTGTCTGTTTTCATTGTCCATCAGTCTGCCCTTGTTTGTTTAAACTATCAGATTTTTTTATTGTAAAGGTCTTTGAGCTTCAGCTCTTGTATGAAAAGTTTTCTATAAATAAAGTTAATTATTATTTTTATTAATATTAATAAAATAATTTGTTTCTCGCTTTATTCAAAGATTCCATCAAACCAACAAAGTCAAGCTGATAGAAAAGTGATGATGATGATGATGATGATGATGATGATGATGATGATGACACTGTGAGGTGATGTCACAATGTGGATTGATGCATTTCATATTAGTGGTTAATACAGCATTGAATTAAATTGAATTAAATTATTGTTTTAACAGAGTTTCAGCTGATGATGACGTATGATAACATGAAGTATAACATGAAGTATAACATGAAGTATAACATGAAGTATAACATGAAGTATTGTCCAGTCAGGTCGGGTCTTCTGTTGGAAACCAGGAAGTAATTAGTGTTACGGTCTCATTAAAACACATCAACTCTATGATATTTACATAATAATCCAATAATCACAGCAAACCCTGATCGGACTTCACTGAGAAATAAAAACTGTTCATGGTTTTATTTTGAAAGCGTCCTCACTTTACTTTTATTGTGTAAACCTTCAGTACAGCTCTCTAAAGGAGGTCTGCTCTGTGCACACTGTGACTGCTGATGCTTCAACATCATTTACATTCTGATCTTTTACTTCAGTGTTTTTACTTTTAAAAGCAGATAAATGACAGTTATAATGTTAAAAGGCTGATCAGATCATCACCATGCAGACGCTCAGATTAATACCAGTGTTGTTCTGCATTTACTCTGGGCAGATCCAGCACTTTGAGCTTGGTGGGATAATATCCAGCAGATTATTGTGAACTGATTATTATACTGAATGAGCAGCTCCACCTGTTCAGTAAACCTGTCCAGGACCTACAGCCTGAAGCTCAGGAGTCTGACTGCCCCCCCACCCCCTCTTCACACAAACAAATCCACCTTATTTTGAACAATGGGCTGACATATTCTATTAGTGTATGTTTACATGTCACTGACACTTCAGTGTTGTTATTATCTACCTGTGTGTAAGAGTGTTAACCTCTGACAGTGAGCTTATCTTATAAATAATGATCATCTATAACAATCATCATCATCATCATCATCATGAAATAATACTGTAGTAACTTCCTGAGTCTGGTTTAAACGGTCACTTTAAAGTCTTACATGCTGCTGTGATAGTGTTATAAAGGACCAACTACTGTTGTGATATCCGGGTCCAGGTGCGGGTCTCACCTCCCTTGCAGGGCGTCCGGTGCTGGCTGTGCTGAGCCCGGTAGCCCTCTATCACCTCCCACTCCCCGCTGTCCCTCTTGATGGGGAAGCTGACGCTCAGGACGTGGTTACACGGCTTGATGATCCGCAGGATCCCGCGGACCTTCTTCCTCTTCTGCTCGGGGCTCTCCCGGGTCTTCAGGTCCTCCACCAGCTTGTCCTCCACGATAGCGGCTCCCTGGTCGAAGAAGCCCTCCACCATGGTGAAGAAGTTGGGGTCGTCGTCCCGGTCCACGGCCTGGCTGTAGCTGCGGTACCGCAGCAGGGACGCGGAAGCCGGGAGAGACGAGTCAGCGGCGGCAGCGGCGGCAGCAGCGGCGGAGCAGCCCGAGGCCAGGACACTGCCCGCTCCCCGGGTGAGTAGCTCTCCGATATACCGGTACATCTTGGGGGCTTTCTGTTAGTTTACCGTCCCGCAGAGAAGTGTGAGCCGGATCAGGGCAGGACAGTGAGGGGGAAGACGAGGAAATGCAGCGGGGAAACTTAAAGTTGTACCGCAGCAGCGGCTCCTCCTTCCCGCCGCCCCTTCCTGTTAAAGTACACCGCGGCGAGCGTGACCGTCCTGCACGTGCAGCTGCGTGTATTTATACCGAGCACAAACTGACACGAGCCTGTTACTAACTGAAATAAGGTTAGCTAACCGTTAGCTAACCGTTAGCTAACCGTTAGCACGTTAACATCGTTTACTAACGTGTTCAAACTCAACTGTCAGTGAAGCTAACACACAAACTGCTCACATGGAGACAGATCTGCCAGTAGTGAAGACTATTTGTACATTTCTGTTTTATTTGACGCATTTTTAGAACATTTAAGACACTTTAAAACGGCGTTGAGCCCGCTAGCATTGGTACAAATTAAACTTCCGGTTCCAACATTCAAAATAAGACCACATGTCGATAAAGGTTTTCCATATTTTTCATTTATACGTTTCAGCAAAATTGATGAAAATTAATTCAGTTTGTACTTTAGTTGTACTTTACAAACAACAGGGCTCTAACTACACTGTAAAACATTTAGTAGAATCAACTCATCTATTCTCATTCATTTAAACTTTTTAAATATCAAGTGAATTCAACTTAGAAAGTTTTAATTTTCAGATTTTAGAGCTTATAAAAACAAGCTTTTTTTAATTGTGACTGACTTGAAATGATGAGTTGAATGAATGAACTGCTGACCATTCAACTCATTAAATTAAGTTTTTTTAAGGAACAAAACCAGCATATTAACAGACTTCCCAGCATGCATTGAATTTATTTCTACTGTCACCACCCCAGACCTCGCCTCCTCAAAACAAAATATGTGTTGACTCAGTAAATTATAATCTGTATGATATATAATTGAAAATATAATTTCCTGCTTGTTATCATTACAATGAAGGTGAATGTTTAAGAGAAAAGTGATGTGATTTATTTAATCTAAAAATACACATTAGGAAGCGTGTGTGTGTGTGTGTGAGCGATGAAGGGGTTTTGAATGTCGTCTTTTCTAAGTTTAGAGCTCATGGTCATTAAATGAGACGGTTTAATGTCTCTGTCTCTCAGGGGCTCAGTCTGCATCGTACTGAACACACTCACTGGATGTTTTACCTCAAAGTAACTAGAGACTCCCTCAGAGATACGGAGGCCTGTTTCTGTTCAAGAAAAATAAGTCTGATTAAAACAACAACAACAAATAATGAGCAATTCAAAACTATAAAATACTAATTATGTCAAAATTCTGACTGTTTTGCTTTTTTGCTCTTTATTTATTTATTTTCGGGGCAGATGGCTCCGCCCACCCTGAGTCCGGTTCTGCCCCTGTCGCCTAGTGCTGCTCTGGGCGGGAACTGTTGGGTCTCTGTAAATAATATTATAAAGAAAAGCTCTGCTCTATTTGGAAAGTGCTTTGAGATAACTTATCTTGTGAATTGGCGCTATACAAATAAAAGCTGACTCCACTTGAAATTGACTATTTATTATTGACAAAAAAAAATTACATCATAAAACAAAAAACAAACAAAACTGGTTGGAAAATGTAATTCATATTTTCCATCATCCCACATTTCTCATGATGGATTTATTTACACCTTTATTTCATTTTTCACATTTTCCTCCAGATGTGTTTCTTATAGTCTTACAATATGCAACAGTCTAGTTAGTGTGACATCTGTGCACTGCAGCCTCTAGGGGGCGCTAGCAGAGAGTCTGGTTCTGTTTATTAAAGTGGAGTTAACAGTTCAGACATCAGCAGATAGCAGCAGTTCAAACTGAAGGAACCATCCAGTTGTACTGTGGACTCAGAGACATGGAGTTAATGTGAGATGATAAACTGGATCGTGAACGTGCAGGAGTTTGGAGGCGGGAACATGACGTCCAGCTGATGGAGCAGTTTTCGTCACGTCTCCATTCAGCCAGCTGACTGAGGGCAGCAGGTGGAGGAGGAGGAGAGAAATCAGGGACTGAAACTGGACCTGAGCGGAGTCACATGACAGCTGGGATACAGAGACTGAGGAGGAGAGGACTGAAGCTGTGGGCCTCCTCATGTCCCAACTCCTCACCATCATTCAGCCTAAACTAGAGTCACCTCCTCGTGGTCGTATCCCTCCGCCACTCAGACTAGTCCCAGGTCACCCCCTGTTTACCCAGAGTCAGATGAGATATGAACCATGTGTGTGTTTGTCATAATTGCTGTGAAGTCTTGAGTTATGGCTCAAAAGAGTTTTGTTTTGGTCACACTGACCTTTGACCTTTAGCCAAAGGTGACTGTTTACTGTAGATTCAGCTGCTGATTCATTTTCATCTGGTTTATAAAACGTACAGTTCAACGTGTTTTCTTGTTTTATCGTCCAAAACTGAATTTTTGGCTTTTTATTCCTGCACATGGCGACAGTCGGAGGCAGCCATTTTGTTTTCAGGTTGTCCGTGCGTTTCATTCTCGTGGACACGATGTCTCAGAAACACCTCGACGGAACCTCTTCACACAAACATTCACCATTTTGGTGGCTAAAGGTCAAAGGTCAAAGATGACAGTGACCTCACAAAACACTTTTTAGCCATTACTCAAGACTTTACAGCAATTATGACATAATTTCACTTTCATTTCAATATTTGATATGAGTCTGGATAAACTGGGATATAAGGTAGAACTATTTGAATGGCGGAGGGATACAACCACCAGGAGGTTTTTGTAGTTCCTCTTAGTTCCAGTGAAGTGAATCTGGACACAGCAGCACAGTGAAGGTTTGATGAAGACAGAGTGACTGTAGAGGTCTGTGTCTGTCAGCAGCAGGTTGGACAGGTGCAGGGTCCTGCAGGTGTGACCACCTTCAACCGCTCATGATGATGATGACAGAGCTGTTGTTGATTCCATGCAGTTTATTCTAGATGAGGCTGATATGAAGGTACCAGGTGTAAACAAGTCTGACCCTCTCTCCTCCCCGAGCTGAGCCTCATTGTCAGAGTCGACAGGCCGCCTCCTCCCCCAGCATCCTGCCCTCTGATTGGTGGAGCTGTGGTGAGTCAGCGGCTCTGCTGAAGGAGCATTTACAGCCCGGTGATCTTTCCCAGCTGTGAAACACTCCACGGTCCGTAGGATCGGTGTTGTTCTGCCGTCTCATGGTTGTGTAACGTCCGACATGTTGTTCAGTTTGACTTCAGGGAGATGTTTTCTTTCACTCTGACTGAAAACATCCAACAATGACGGAAATGATCCATAAACTCAGCTCTTCTTATGTAACACTACAGTGTGTCTCTATGGACTGATCCAGATCCAGGTCCAGTCAGATATGGGATCCTCCTCCTGGCTTTGAGTTGTACCACACTGTGAGTTAATGAAACGTCACATGAACCTTTATTTAACTGTGAAGGATCAGCTGACGTTAGAAAATAAATTTACAATGTGACAGACTGTTACAAGGCTGGCAGATGTTTTTTTATTTAAAATGACAAATGAGGTTTAGTCAGAGTAGATCAACAGATCACAGCCTTTCAGAATAAGAGTCTGTGCACCCACCTGACCAACAGTCCCACCCAGGGGCGACCCCTTCAGAGGTCACAGACATCACAAACAAGTCTCTTGTTTCATAGTCCGTCGTAAAGCATTGCATCATCCTTCTTGTGTCCTGTAATATGTTTTTTTTTTTTAAATCTCAGCAAATATAAGAGAATACATAAAGTATATGTAGAAGCAAAACAGGAAAGTTAAAAAGGCCCAAAAAGAGAAAAATAAATAACAAATAAATAAATAAATTATATTAAGGAGAAAGAGGAATTTTAAATTAAGGGTTTATAAATGTCTGTATCAAGCTGGCAGTATTCACAGATTGATTATTGTCAATTAATTTCACAGTTTCAGTCAAGTTTTGTGATTCAGTGATGACAGTAGTTCACAGGGGAGATTTACCATCTATAGATCGACGTAAATGAAACTTTCCTAATAAGATCAAAAGATTCACTGTCTGTTGTAATTTTTGGTTTTGACTCTGGTACAATAAGATCATACCTTTCTCTACTGAACTGACTGTTCGTTTGATTACAAAGTATTTCCTGAAGGATCTTAAAATATTTCCAGAAATAACATTTGAAGTAAATGATGTTGGATTGAGGGGAAGGAAGGATGAAGGGAAGGAAAGAAGATGGCCGTTTGTGTTCAGGTCAGGAAAATGTTGATGTGTTGACCAGAAGACGATCACTACTGCGGCTTCTTTCACTCCATTTTCTTTTCAGTGTCAGTGGTTTCGTCTGTGAAGTGTCAGATAATAGTGAAAAATATTCTCCATAATTCTCTACAGTGTGTTTGGACAGAGCCAGGCTAACTGTCTCCCCCTGTTCCCAGTCTTTATGCTAAGCTAAGCTAACCAGATGGAGGCTCATATTAAAATAAAATCCTATCATCCTGCTGTGATTTGTCTCAGCATGTGCGAGCGGCCGAAGATCCACGTCTTCCTGGGGGCTCCCCCTCCCTCCTCTGGCCCGGCCTCAGTGTCTGAAGTTGGGGCCGAGAGTGTGGACCGGCCCCCTGCTGGGTGGGGACACCTGGAGCTCACCTGGACGGACGGACACCTGAGGCCTGCAGCAGGTGAGGCGTTCAGGGAGCTGACAAGAAGGTCTGAGAACTTCCTGCTGGTAGATGTTATTTATATATATTTATATAACCTTTGATTATTATTTTTAAGTGAAATTAATCACCTCCTAGAGAATTGATCAGAGCAACATTATATGTGGTCAGTCTCATGCTCAGACCTTTACGATGTTAAATTGCAAAGTTTTTGAGTTTTCGTTGGAGGACCCGCCCGTGGCGGCGTGGCAAATTTTGAAACAGGAAGTTGTGGTAGCTCCATTATACATTGTCCAATCCGCCTCAAACTTAACCAGAAAACACGTAAAACTTTTATGATGCTTCACTGTGAAAATTGTGAGTTTCCATTGAACGCCATGGCTCTGGTGGCCCAGCGAATTTCTATATTTCGCCATAAAACAGGAAGTTGCTGTAACTCAAATATACATTCTTCAATGTTCCCCAAATTTCACTTTTTTGATGATTGTCTCACTGAAAACAACTGTGTACTAATGTGAAGTCATAGTCACAGCGCCACCTTCTGAAAACAGGAAGCAACTCTTCATCATCAATCATGCAAAGAAACCTGGATTACATGTTAGAGCAGGAAGTCTTCACCTGTGAGGGCGGCGTCCACCGGTCACTACGATGCACGGTCCACTCAACGCTGCTTTCAGCTTTAATTATATTTAATCTGAGCATCAAACTCTGATCAATAAGATGTCAAATGTTTAAGCTGTGTCTTTCACTAAAAGGAAGTGAAAAAAAACCAAATAATTTGCTGATTTTTCAGATGAGGCAGGAAACCAATCAGGAAGGTCAAGAGAGGAGGGAGGAGCCAGCGGGGGGGACGCTACACCTGATCGAGCTACGCTGGATTTACATGATCAAACAAACACTCATCAGGGCTCCGCCCCCTCTGAAGCTGATTGGACCACAGAAGCATCACAAGCAGATACCTACTGCAATGATCACAAACCTGCACAGAGTCCTGAGGAACCGCGTCCTGAGGAACCCGGTCCTGAGGAACCCGGTCCTGAGGAACCGCGTCCTGAGGAACCCGGTCCTGAGGAACCCGGTCCTGAGGAGGAGGATCAGTGTTCGGCCTCAGTTCATCAGTACCTGGACAGCTGTTTCCCAGCAGCTCAACCAGGACCTGAACCTCAGCCTCCAGCTGTCCCTCCTCTGTGCCCCAGGACTCAGTACCTCACCACCTGGACTCTGAGTCAGGCCTTAATCCTGAGAGGCAGGCACAGCAGCCAATCAGCAACCAGTCCTGAGAAAACCCCGCCTCCTCGAACCCCACCCTCCACCTCCTCCGGCACCCCGGAGCTCTTCAGCCCCGTGACCCCGTCACCCGGAGCCTCCGCCGAGCTCTTCAGCCAACCCTGCTCTACCCCAAGGGTGGAGGAGGGGGGCGTGGTCCTCCAGCCCACCACAGAGGGGGTGCTTTGCTCCCAGGAGGCCGAGTCCACGACCGCCCTCGACTCCCCCGCCAAGCCCCCCGATTCCAAGAGAGCTCGGGTCTCTGAGGAGTCCAGGACCGAGGTCCCATCAAACAGCTCCACAGGAGGACTCCAGGGTCCCACCACACCCCTGGTCCGGTGCCACACACCCGGGGTGAGGTACTCGGTCCTGGTGGCGGTGGTTCATCCCTGTCACCTGAAGGAGGTCCAGGTGAGATGTGACAGTCTCAGTCTTCTTCTATGACCTGAATCTAATTAAAAATCAATCAGCTACCAAAGTGGTAAACAATAAAATAAATGAGTAAGTATAAGTAAGGAAAAACATAAGTCCCTTTAACCAAGGCTCAGCTTTAGGTTTGGAGCGTCTGGTTTTTAACAGAGCCACAGTGTCCAAGATGTTTTGGCAAGTGGAGTGAAACCTGGAGATCAACTCCTCGGTGTCAGAACACACGGAGTTATTATCGGAAGCAGCCGAGAACCGAACAGCAGTGGAAGGGTTAAAGGTACGACAGCGCCGAGCAGGACCAACGGTTCGTCCGTATGACCGGGAAGACACATCTCAAATAGGACAGACAGACATATGATCCGAAAACACCTCATCACAAATTTACAGGTTAGAAACAGATGAACCACATGATAAAACAAGATCAGGCGTGTGACTCGTCACAGACGGCGAGAGATTAGAAGAATCAATGAGATTTAAGAAACAGCTTGTTAGGACAACAGACAGGGATATTCTGGTGACGGGAGCTGCTTACACTTAAACTTTCTCTTATAACCAGTGGCGGTTCGTCCTCCTCGACCAGACGTCCTCGGGAATTACAGTTCGTACAATCCGGCGGTAACAGTAGAGAGAAAGCGCTGGACTCACCGACCGTCAGCCAGGTCTCAGTCACACAGAGGACATCCAGTCCGAGCCTGTCCTTTGTTGGCGATCTAGCATTTAGCAGGAGGCGGGGCCGGGGGGCGGGGCCGCAGGTTCGGAGGGGGCTTCACGTCATGTGTTTGACTCGTTTGGGTTACAGGTGAAGTCCGGGCCGTCGGCGGGGACGTCTGTTCCTCTGGCGTCCATCGTGGTTATTGACCAATCAGACGTGGAGATGAAGGTGGTGCTGTGGCGGCGGGCAGCGTTCTGGGTGCTGACCGTGAGTCCTGGAGACATTCTGCTCATCACAGGTACAAACACATTTAGAAACCGTCATTAACATACCAGGAAGTGATGTCATGGAGGTGACGTAAGCACACGCAGGTCTGAGGAGTTGTCTGTGATCAGGACTGCAGGTGAACGAGAACAGGTGGAGTGGAGAGACGGTGCTGCAGTCGACCTTCAGCAGTAAACTGCTCAGCCTCGGACAGGTGACTGCCTCATCACCAGGTACACCTGAGCCCCGCCCCCTGCAGCCAATCAGCAGCCTCCACAGCTGAAGCTCCTCCCAGCCTCTGACTCTCTCTCTCTTTAGTTCCTCAGCATGTCAGTGCTCGCTCTCTCAGCTCTCTGTTTGGATTTCTGCGGGAGCGGCGTCCCCTGCTTCTGTCTCTGCCCCGCCGCCCCCCCCAGGACCTGAGACGCCTCCCCTACGCCGCCCTGAGGTCACTGCGGGTCAACATGCTGGTTCACGCCCTGCTGCGTGTCACACACACACACCTTAGCTCAGGTGAGTCTGTGACACACACTCACCTCAGCTGTGCCTTCAACTCACAGTCTGACATGATGTGTGTGTGTGTGTGTGTGTGTGTGTGTGTGTGTGTGTGTGTCTCAGCGTGGCGCAGTGAGGCGGAGTCTCGCTGCAAGTCGGCGGTTCAGCTGAAGGCTGTTGTGACTGTGGAGCAGCCGGACGGTCAGCAGAGGGCCCTGCTGCTGTGGGGGGGGGCTGTGGACTGGCTGCCTCGCTTCAACAGAGACAGAGGTACACACACACGCACGCACACACACACACACACACACGCACACACACACACACACACTA
>NW_019524921.1:243566-245888 GCF_002814215.2 Seriola lalandi dorsalis
TGACGGTTCACCTGGTCTCTGATGGTTCACCTGGTCTATGACGGTTCACCTGGTCTCCGACGGTTCACCTGGTCTCTGGTGGTTCACCTGGTCTCTGGTGGTTCACCTGGTCTATAATCTGGTCTCTGACGGTTCACCTGGTCTATAATCTGGTCTCTGGTGGTTCACCTGGTCTCTGGTGGTTCACCTGGTCTCTGACAATCACCTGGTCTCTGATGGTTCACCTGGTCTTTGATGGTTCACCTGGTCTCTGATGGTTCACCTCTCTCTGACGGTTCACCTGGTCTCTGGTGGTTCACCTGGTCTTTGATGGTTCAGCTGGTCTTTGATGGTTCACCTGGTCTATGACGGTTCACCTGGTCTCTGGTGGTTCACCTGGTCTTTGATGGTTCACCTGGTCTTTGATGGTTCACCTGGTCTATGACGGTTCACCTGGTCTCTGGTGGTTCACCTGGTCTATGACGGTTCACCTGGTCTTTGATGGTTCACCTGGTCTATGACGGTTCACCTGGTCTCTGGTGGTTCACCTGGTCTTTGATAGTTCACCTGGTCTATGACGGATCACCTGTTCTATGACGGTTCACCTGGTCTCTGGTGGTTCACCTGGTCTTTAATCTGGTCTCTGATGACCTGAACTGTCGATGCTCACGACCTTCCAGTCGTGGTTCTTCCTGGTCAGACACTTTTTGAACATGTGACAATATTTAAAAACGTTTGTAATTTTCTGTGTTCACACTTTTTTGAGAGTTGAAGGATTTCAGTCTGAACCTGAACAACTGCTTCATGTTTGTTTATTGATTATTGATTATTGACCAGCTAAAATCATCTGATTTAAATCGTCAGACCTAAAACGGAGGGATGTACAGGTGTGATTTCTCCTCCTCTCCTCCACCAGGTGATGTGGAGCTCAGAGTCCAGGTCACCTCCTTCCACTTCCAGGATGCTCCGTCCTCCCAGAATGCACCTCAGCCGGTCCTGGACAGCTCCACGCCGCTGGACGGTGTCCTGGAGGCGCTGAGCGGTGACGTCACCTACACCGGCTGCGGGCGCTGCTGCGCTGAGCTTGAGACCGACGCCAACGGCATCTATGGCCCCTGTTACCCCTGCCTGCCCCACACCGCCATACGCCGCTACTACAGGTACGACCGCCATCACCATGGTGATTATCACTTTGATATTGATACATCAGAAACCAAGTCACAGTTTAATGTTGATGGAGGTTTCTGCTGAGTATTTCTTGGTGATGCGTTCAAGGACCTTGTTTTATTCAGTAGCAGCCAGAAGTCAGTCCGGTCATGTGTGGAGTTTCACCAGATCATGTTCGGATTAATCAATAACCAGAATGGTTTTATGTTGATCAACTAATTACTGGATCAATACAGTCCAACAGTAACTATGAAAACAGAGTTTATTAATTAGACTGCTCTACATTCATAAAGATATTAAAGTTCTTATATTTACAGTTTCTCATTCATTCATGATTCAGATGATTATTTATATACTTATTCATTTATTTAATATTATTTATTATTGATTTGAAGGTGAAGGACTTAGTGCTGAGTTCACTTCTGATAAAATAATAAATTGATCATTTTTTCATTCATTCATTTTGTGTGTTCAGACACATTAGTATCAGAGTCAGTGTTAAAGGAGCTGTCAATCATTGTGGGAGTGACAGGATCATCCAATCATGTGGTTTGATCTCTGCTGGGGGGCGGGGCTACACCTGCCTCTTTTCTCACATTTGGATAAGATAAACGTGTGTGTGTGTGTGTGTGTGTGTGTGTGTAATTCAGGCCAGGTGTGCTGACTGTGAGTGGGCAGGGCAGCAGTCAGGTGTGTGTCCAGGTTCCTCCTCTTCCTCTGCTGAAGATCCTCGATGCTCCACCTGATAAACTGCACAGGATCTCAGGTGAGAAACAAGCGCCCAAACAAGCTCCTCTGATTGGCCTAAAGTTCTCCAATCTGTGAACAGTGCCCGCCCCTTTTCCACATTCACAGACGTGGAAAAGTCAGAGCAGAACTTTTCATCTGTCAGACTCGAAGCTGAAGTTTCCAGTTACTGAGTTTGTGCCACAAATATATGTTAAATATTATAAATACAGATGTTCAGCTTTCGTTATATGAATTCACATACTGATTTACAGATGTGCAAATTCTGTCTTGAGTTTCTTCATTTGAGATTCATGAAACAGGAATTGAGCAGCTGAACAATCTGAGCCTCAAACAGCACAGACTCACTGCTGCCACCTGCTGGAGCACCAACAACATGTCTTTCATCACAGCTGGAGCCAATCCCAGCTGACACAGGGCGAGGGCGGC
>NW_019524921.1:246334-253662 GCF_002814215.2 Seriola lalandi dorsalis
TCCTGGATAAATGTGATAATATGTCCAGTGAAACCCTCTGCTCACCTGTACAGGTGTTTCAGGTATTCAGACTGAAGGTGTGTGATGATGTGATGTAACTGAACTAACAGCAGAGTTCCTGTTCACTCTCACTGTTGCTTTGTGGGTAATTGTGGATAAAAGTTCAGTATTTGATCTGATTAAATTCCACATTAGCTGTGTATAAATACAACAGAGTGTTTCCTTATATTCACCATCATCACCTTATTGATTTATCAGTAATCTCAGCTGATCAATAAAGATGGAGGAGCGTTGCTGACTGTCTGTCTCTCAGCTCCAGGCTCGCAGGTGAAGCACATCCAGGTGGCAGCAGAGAGGATCCAGAACTTCCTCTCCCTCCCGAGGAAAACCTTCATCATCACCATCCGGAGCCACTTCCTGTGCGACGAGAACAGCGTTCCCCTGTATCAGGACTTCACTCTGCTGGACTTTCAGTTCTCCAGCTGATGGACTGAGTTCTTTCTTCAGCATCTCCAAGACCAGGAACAGCAGAGCAGCAGCGTCATGATGAGAGCTAATGATAGCATGTTCGGCTGACTAGCTTTACTGTTACAGTAGCAACTACAGAGGCCAAAGAGAGTTACATGAGCTACATACGTTAGCTTGTTAGATTAAGGTGAGTAGTGCGCAGTGTTTTCAACCAGCTCCTGTTAGCTTGATCACTGTTAGCTCGATCAGTGTTAGCTTGATCACTGTTAGCTCAATCACTGCTAGCTCAATCGGTGTTAGCTTGATCACTGTTAGCTCGATCGGTGTTAGCTTGATCACTGTTAGCTCAATCTGTGTTAGCTTGATCACTGTTAGCTCAATCGGTGTTAGCTTGATCACTGTTAGCTTGATCACTGTTAGCTCAATCTGTGTTAGCTTGATCACTGTTAGCTCGATCAATGTTAGCTCGATCGGTGTTAGCTTGATCGGTGTTAGCTTGATCACTATTAGCTCGATCAGTTTTAGCCTGATCAGTGTTAGCTTGATCAGTGTTAGCTTGATCAGTGTTAGTTTGATCAGTGTTAGCTTGATCAGTGTTAGTTTGATCAGTGTTAGCTTGATCAGTGTTAGCCTGATCAGTGTTAGCTTGATCAGTGTTAGCTTGATCAGTTAGCTAGATGACAGTCGTCATTTCAGTAAAATTGAAGGTCGTTGACCTGAAATGAGAAGCTGCTTTGATCTGAAGTCAGAGACACTGTTGTAAAATCGATTATAGATTATAGATTGTGCCTGATTCATAGTGACAGTCATGTGACAGCTCAAGAAGTTTTTCTTGTGTAAATGAATCTGAACGGATGAATCTGTGATTTCACAGTTTCATAAAACCATTGTGACAACATGAACGTGTCACATAAATACAACAGAAAGTCGTTTATTGATAAAAAAATGTTAATCATTTCATACTGAATGTCCCTTTGTTGCTGTGACCAACATTGCTAACATTAGCTTCTGGCTGCACGTCAACATTGCTAACGTTAGCATTTGTTATGAGACGATTTAAGCAGCACACTCGTCTTCTTCTCTTTTGCTTTTTTTTTCCAAACATTTTTTAGCTTTTTAAATTCTTCAGAGTGTAAACAGAGAGAAAAATGACGTCACAATGTCAACGCAGTTTCCCAGCAACACAATATCATCAACGACATCACACTATCAAAAGCGTTTTTGACAAAAACTCTTTATTATAAATCATTTATCACAGTTAGAAATTCATCAAAACTACTTGTTGATCTAATTCAATCATTTTACCTCCCACTTTTGATTTGTTGCTTAATTAATATTCAGTAAAAACACAATACAAGTGTTTCCCTCCACATTTAGCCAGCTGAGGTCTGGTCCCAGACCAGGATCTGGATCCAGGTTGCTGTCAGGGGTCAGGATGTGGTTTTCTGGTGTCTGTTACTTCACTTAGACGTTTCTTTGGCCACATCGATCAGATCCTTCAGCAGCTCTGAAGAACAAACGACAGTTAGAGGAAGAATTCATTCAAACTGAAGGAAGAAGAGAAAAACATCTTCTAAAGTAACTTCTGATGTTTTTGCTTTCGACCAGTTTCTCTGTTCAGGGCAGTTTGTGCAGCCTGATGTTCATACCTCCATCATTTACAGCTTCACCTCCTCCTGTGTTTCCTCCTCCTCCTCCAGCAGCACCTCCTCCTGTGTTTCCTCCTCCTCCTCCAGCAGCACCTCCTCCTGTGTTTCCTCCTCCTCCTCCAGCAGCACCTCCTCCCTCCCGCTCACTGAAGAGACCCATAAATCCTGATTTCTTCTGCTCGTCCCCAAACACATCTGAGATGAACGCT
Organism: Seriola lalandi dorsalis; assembly: GCF_002814215.2. Classification (NCBI taxonomy): domain Eukaryota; kingdom Metazoa; phylum Chordata; class Actinopteri; order Carangiformes; family Carangidae; genus Seriola; species Seriola lalandi. The sequence goes on from NW_019524921.1 coordinate 248,661, forward strand.
GCCTTTCCTTCTTTCTTTCCTTCCTCTTTTTTCTTGTCGTCTCCGAATGAGAACAGTCCGCCCTCGTCCTCGTCCTCGTCCTTGTCGCCAAAGACATCTGAGATCAATCCTTCTATTCCTTCTTTCTTTCCCTCATTCTTCTCTTTGTCCTTGTCGCCTCCAAAAAAGGAGAAGATTCCTCCTCCTTCTTTGTCCTTTTCCTCGTCACTGATGCTCAGAGTGTTTTTCACGGCGTCCTCCAGCTTGTCTCCTGAGCAGACAAACAGCATCACTCAGTCACTTCACTGTTTCAAACGAAAACCGTGTTTGTTTCATTTAACCTGCTGTCGGACCCAGAGGGGTGGGGTTTATTTTATCACTCAGATACAGGCTGAGAAATATTCTCATCGCTCATTTATTTTCATCAATAATTCACTTTGAAATGTGACTTTTCTGTGTGTTAGCTAGCTGCTAGCTGTTAGCTGCTGGCTGCTAGCTGTTAGCTGCTAGCTGCTTCTAGCTGCTAGCTGCTAGCTGCTGCTAACTGTTAGCTGCTAGCTGCTAGCTGTTAGCTGCTGGCTGTGTGGCTCTGTAGGAACGACACTGACTGAAACTTCAGCAACCCCTGGATGGTGCGTTCATGTTCCCCTGAGGATGAACTGAAACGCTCCTGGATGAATCATCAGCACCAAGTGAAAATATATAAAAATTAATTTACTTTATGTTTATAAAAACTAGATGTTCACTGCGACTCCCAGGATGCATTTCAGTAAGAATTGTCCAATCACAGAGCTTATCATTCTGAGGTCTCCTGCAGGAGTGGGATGTGTGCAGCTGTTTAATATCAGATAAAATTAAAAAGCAAAAGCACTCGGAGAATGTTAATTATGAATAATTAGTTATTAATGGTCCATGTAAATAAAATAGTCTAAATAAGGAAAGAAGAAGAAGGTGAGACTGAGGAGCAGAACATGAGAAGATTCTTATTGACAGACTGATGAAGAGTCAAGTTGAATAAAATGAATTCAAACTGAAATATTTGGCACTAAAATGACTCTGAACCCTCTGAAACATCCTGATCATCTGAAAGGAAGTTTTCTCCGTCTCTGAAAATGTTGCACATCAAGTTTCTGGCCAATAAATAGCTCGGGCCGGTTCAACAAGAGTGTGACATCAGCAGTGAAATTATACCTGCGAAACCTCAGGATTAAACTAAAGGAAACGTGACAGATGTGGTCAGTGTTCACACATCTGTCCAGGTAACAGCTGAAACACAGTCCATGTATAAAAGGAGGATTCAGACCTAATGTTTTAATTTAGATCAGTTAAATTTAAATCAGCATTCACATCATATTCTGTGGACTTCTTTATGTAACAGCTGCGTTCACTCAATAATATATAATCAATAAAAAATAAAAACAAACTCTCCTCTTGTCTTAACAATTGACACTCTATATAGAATGGAGTTTATTAATTATAATGAGACCAAATAAGAGTGTGTATAAGTGTATAAGAATTGACTTCAATTCTTTTTACAATTCCTGTTTTGAATTTCTCTTAAAATATGAAAAGAAGGAAATGCTTAATAACTTGTCCTGACATCACTGATCCTCCATACAAAACATTCTTTGCCATAAACAAACTGAGATTCACTTACTGTTCTGTTTCTGTGGATATGAGGAGTTTAGGATCCAGTCAACTTGTTTTTGAAATGATCTTTTGTATTTGGACTTTCTCCTCGTCCCAGAACTTTTGAATCTTTTTACGTTTCCAAACCGTGAAACAGTGATTTCTTAGTTTCTGTACATGTTGTGCATCTGTCTATTTCACAAACTATTTGTACTGTTTTAGTTTAAGGTCTGTATTTACAGACTCTAGACTAAAGCTCCTTTCCACAGTAACTTCAGAGTGATTCGTTTGTTCAGTTCATTCACGCAGAGAAACAGAGTTTAAACCTGAGAATAAAAACAGACGGTGTGTTACTCACCCACGTCGTCCTTGAACGCGTCTCTGAACACGTCCATCTCTGTGGATCTGTCTGAGTCTCTGCTGCTGATTCTGTCCGTCAGCTGTTTGACGGTCAGGTGTCTCAGACAGGACCGACCTGCTCCACCTGCTCAGACCTGTGGGGGTGGACACCTGCTCGTCTTCACCTGTCCTGACCCATCCACAGTCAGAGAGCTGATGCTTCAGTTCAAACTCTCTTTAATTAATGCTGAAGTTACACTCTTTGTTTCTATTTTAATTACAGGTTCAATTCTTTCATTTACTTTGAGAATATTTTAGAGATATTTTACTCATTTCTTTATTTCTTTATTTAAGTTTTGAGAATAATATTTGCACTTTACTCACAACAAAGTCATAGATAAATCTCATGATCATGATCCATCTCTAATGTATACACATGAATATGTACATATATACACAGTATATACTGTACATATGTATACATGTATACATATGTACAGTATGTGTATACATGTAGCCCTGCTGCGTTTCACTATTGGTATTTACACCAGTGACATCATCATTTCACATTATAAATATAGTATTTTATCAATATGAAATCAAACTCATTTATTTAATCACCAATTAAAAACACATCCATGTTTCTTCATGTGAGATTCACTAAAAACACATTTTAATACATCATTTACATGTTGCCTCTGGATTTAGTGAATGAAGTCAATGTGACATAAATGTTTTATGATATATAATAATGATGTGAAACCGAACAGCACTAATGTAAATACAGCGTTATATGTTATATAAGAATAATAAAGTATATATCTATATATAAGATGCTGGTGTACTTTGGGGCCTGTAGTTCTTTGTCTTTAGTCTTTTTTCTTTTTTAAATGTTTCGTACATAACACAAATGAATAAATACAGAGTATTTTACAGCTGTTACTGTGTTCCAGCTCCAATCACATAGAAACACAACAGATACACGTTCAGAAACTCTTCAACATCCTGGGAAATATGAAGTTCCTGTAAATACAAGGTAAGATCAAGGTGAATATGAAATAATATTAACTCCTGTGTGTGTCCAGTTTATAAGCTTCTCTGAGATTTCACAGGATGGCCGAGCTTCCAGGGTGAGCTGTGATTTCTCTTAACGCTGTGTGACGGCGGCGCTCAGGTCCCAGACCGGCAGCTGGACTGATGCTGATCCTGGTCTCTGGCGTCTCAGTTCCCTTTAGACGTCTCTGCAGCGACATCCATCAGATCACTGAGCAAATCTGAGGAGGGCAACAGGAAAGAGCAGTTACTGGAGTTCAACCAGAGATTTCTTTCTTCAGTTGATCACAACTCAGGTAATTTCCTGTTTCACAACATGAAGGTGAGTCTGTGACATCACACGACAGAAGTCTGTAAGAAAGGAGCTGCAGCCGGAGAGCTGCCTGTTGTTGATGTTCCACCTCAGCTGGAGAGTCGGAGTCGTCACCGTCACCTGACTCATGGAGCGCACGGGTGTTCATGAGTGTCACATCAAACAGGATGGACCATCACTAAACTGACAACTGACCACCCGTCCGCACCGCCACTGTCACCACGGTGACAGTAATGACTCACGAGGTGTCCAGGTGTTAACGAAGAAGCTTTGAAGCTGAGGTGGAACATGGTCAAGAACCTGGAGGAAGTCGAGCTTCCTCCGTGAGAGATGAACACATGATGGTCTTTGTACCCGCCTCACCCCTCCATCCTTTACATACCTCCATCATTTACAGCGACACTTCCTGCCATATTTCCTCCCGCTGTTTCTCCCTCCGTTCCTCCGGCAGCGCCTCCTCCCTCCTGCTCACTGAAGAGACCTGCGAATCCTGATTTCTTCTGCTTCCTGTCGTCCTCATCGTCCTTGTCAAAGAGATTTGAGAAGAATCCTCCTTTCCCTTCGTCTTTCTTCTTGTCGTCTCCGAAGGAGAACAGTCCTCCCTTGTCCTTCTCCTTCTCTTTCTCTTTGTCCTTGTCGCCTCCAAAAAGGGAGAGGATTCCTCCTCCTTCTTTTTCCTCCTCTTTTTCTTTGATGCCCAGAGCGTTCTTCACGGCATCCTCCACCATGTCTCCTGAACAAACATGCAGCATCACTGTCAGTTCACTGTTTCATATGGAAACCATGTTCGTTTCATTTAACCTGCTGTCAGCACCAGAGGGGTGGGGTTTATTTCACAGGGCAGAGATGAGAAAAAATATTTATTCACTTTACAATAAACAGCACCTCCCTGTGTCCAGTGATCTGCTTCCATGTCTTCTCATATCACCACTATGCAGACGACACCTGACTCTACCTGTGGTTCCTCCAGACGACCTCATCCTTCACCTACACCTCTCTCAGACTGAAGTCTACTCATCCAGCCAATCAGTGTCTCAACATCAACATCACCTCTTCATCTTTCACCTCAGCCAAGGTCAAAGAAACCTGGTGTCATGCTTGATGACCAGCTGTCCTTCACTGACTGACTCAGTCCTCCGGCCCGGTCCCGATCCGGACCACGGTTCTGTCTCACCTCCCTTCACTCACAGTGAAACGCTTACAGACGGTCCAGACTGCAGCAGTCCGTCTGACCTCATGACACTCTGCTGCTCACTGGTCTCCACGGTCGACCTATGACCCCCTGAACCAGGGTCAGTCTCTAATGCTGCTTCACAGAGACTTCCTGCCCTGAACTCAGTCACATGAGTAAATGTAAATATAAATGTAAATGTAGTAAAAGTTTGCCTGGAGCTCCGATCACCACCTCACCTGTCTGACTCATAACATCCAAACCTTCAGACTGGGCTGTTTGAAAACCTTGTATATCCACTTTTAATGGTTTAAATGGTAAATTATATTTATTATCCTTTTGACGCGTGTGTGTGTGTGAACATACAGGAAGTGTTCCTCATGGATTTCAACTGCAACAAATAAAATGCTAAAAGTAAGAATGAACATAACAGCACAGAGAGAGAGAGAGAGACTCTGACTCTTCTCTTCTTCCTCTCAGCGTCTGCACTTTATCAAAGATCAAGCCCCCCCCACCCC